>NC_060268.1:62915511-63018390 GCF_021613505.1 Equus quagga | reverse complement strand
ACACAGGTGGGGAGAGGAGGAGGAGCAGACCAGTTGTGCTGTCCTTTCTCCTCCCAGCACCTCGGGCTAGGTGGGCCTGTTCTGGGTGGGAGCTGGAGAGGTGGAGGCTGGCAGGGTAGGACCAAACAGAGAGAGAGTGTGTGTGTGTGTCTATGAGAGAGAAGCACATAGCATATTGGATGGGAGTCTGGAAATGTGGCTCTATTCCCAGCCGTGGTGGAGACCGGACAGGAGTCCTGTCCTGAGAAGTCGCTTTTTCTCTGTGCGCCGTCATCCCATCAGGAAGGCGGGTCAGGTGCTGTCAGAGGCCCTGCCAGCAGCCCCACCGCCTTTCTCATTTCTAACCTGAGCAAAGACACAGAGTCAGAAGCCGGACTGCTCACATACAGTCTTGGCTCTATCCTTTAGCAACTGTGTGCTTGTGGGCAAGAGAATTAACCTCTCTGGTCTCCCAGCCTCACCTACGAAACAGGGATAATCATGGTTCCTGCTCTCCCCGGGGAGCTGTGAGGATTCGAGGAGTTAATGTGTGTAAATAAGTGAATGCTCAGTAAACAGTAACTGCTACTATCATTACTGTCCAGATCCTTTATTCATACTCCTGGGAGCCCAAACATGCTGAACACCAAAAGCTTTTTAGAAATTCATTTGGCAACTATTTTTAGTCTTTATTTACCCCATGGACTGTGAATATTCATTAGTTTTCCTGCAGAGATGTTAATGCGTTTGATTGCAGGGCCCTGTCCCAGATCATGCTGGAGGGATGTGAAATATGCGGTGTTTCCACCACATTCCATTTCTAAAATCCAAAAAATATTCTGAATCCTGAAATACACCTGGCCTCAAGGAATTTGGATAAGAGATTGTGGACCGGATCTCTCTTTTAATTCTTCCAATAATCTTGAAAAGTAGATGAACTTTATTCCCATTGTACAGATGGAGAGATCGAGGCTTGGAGGAGTCAAAGGACTTGTCCTGGCTGCCAGGGCTGGTAAGCGGCAGAGCCAAGACTCGAGTCCGGCCTCTGATGGTAGATCTGACGCTGGTACCCCCAGCAGCCCTCCTAGGCTGTCAGACTCCTGAGGGCCTGTGTCTGCTTCAGCCTCAGTGGACACCACCAGGCATTTAGGGCTCGGCCACCGAAGGCTGACTAAATGCACAAATGCACGCAAGAGCAGAAGACGGGGATTCTTCTCTTGGGTGGACGAGCATCTCCTAAAGGAGACTTGGGGAAAAAAGATGAACTCCCAAGAACTGTGCCCGCAGGACACGGCTAAGGTGCCCTGCCATCTGTGCCCAAGTGAGAGTCAGGCCACCTCGGACTCATTTCTGGCTCTGTCCAAACTCACTCACAAGGGACCCTGAGCAAGTCCCTTGACCTCTCTGAGCCTTGGTTTCATCATCGTACAATGAGGACAAGGACAGTTCTACCTCAGACGGCCATGGTACTTAGCAGGAGGTTGGGGTGCATTCAGTGAGCTGACACAGGGCCTGATCGGTGCTCAAGAACAGCTGGAACTCACCAGCTTCCCTCCCAGAGACCCTGGCAGCCTCCCCCAGCCCCTAGGGAGTGGGCTCCTGGGCCATCTGTGAGGAGCCCTGGCCCGGAACAGGCCCTGGGGGGCTGCTGCGAGCTCCTCTCTGCAGAGCCTCAGGGTCATGCTTTCCTCCAGGCCGCAGGCAGAGGAGACCGGCCGCAGCCCCAGGGCCCCCAGCTCACTGCAGCCCCCAGCTGTCCTCGTCCTGAAGAAAAGGGCGTCCCCAGCAAGGCAGGGTCCCTCCTGCAGAGGAAAGAGCCCCACGAGGGGCCTTCCCTGGGAAGGACAGGTGTGCTGTCCCCAGTCTGCTTTAGGTCCCACCACCTGGGACACCGATGCAGTGGGCACCAGATATCATTTGAAGGTTTCGGTTCAGTAAAGGAAAACCCATTACTGCTGTGAGTGGAGCCTACAATTCCTGTTGTTGACACCTCCCTAACTCGGCTCTTCCTACATGCCGGGGTCCCCAGGCCCCCTCCCTTTGCCCAGATACCAGGACCTGGCCCCTCCTGACCAGCCTCATCCAGCTGTTGCTGCAAGACCCTCCCTGCCCCCCTCCTTCTCCCAATTCCACTGTTAAAACAGAACATCCATCATGCTTCATTTGCCTAATAAGCCTCAGTCTCCATTCCGCTGGGTGATTAACCAGCTAGACTCCCTCCCGTGCGCTCCCTCACAGGCTCTCGCGATGCCGCGGGAGGGGTGACGGGAGTGCCCTGTGCAGGCGGAGGGCTTCTCTCCTTCTTTCGCTATGCGCCCCCCATCTTCTTTTCCAAATGAAAAATGACAGTGTGATTCCATTAAGTTCCCTGTGCAATAGCAATCACTCTGGAGGAATTGATTGTGACTGTTAATGACTGCTTGGTCAGATGCTAATGCATCCGGGAACAGTTTACACTGTCCTGCTTGCTGCAGCCGGAGCACGGAAGGATTCCCTGGGAGGGTAGGCGCGCCTGGATGCAGGGTGGGCGGGGCATGGACCAAGGTGGGCGGGGCAGGGCTGCAAGGAGGGCAGGCAGAGTTTCCTTGAAACAATGGTAACTTCTGTACTTCTCAGGAGGGATTTCCCACCTGTCCGGTGTCTGGGTGGAGAGTGTTCGCTTCTTGTGTAACCCTCCCTGCTTTGGGAGTCCTGCCCATGGGTGGCAGCAGGTGGGTGCCTTGCTCCCTGCCCCTGTCCTTCATATCACCAGAGGGCTGTGTGTGGTCCGGAGAGAGGAGGAGATCCAGTCAGAGATCAAGAGCTGACTCTGGGCGCTCGCCTGATGGCGCAGCGGTTAAGTGTGCACGTTCTGCTCCGGTGGCCCGGGTTTCGCCAGTTCGGATCCCGGGTGTGGACATGGCACCGCTTGTCAAGCCATGCTGTGGCAGGCGTCCCACATATAAAGTAGAGGAAGATGGGCACGGATGTTAGCTCAGGGCCAGTCCTCCTCAGCAAAAAGAGGAGGATTGGCGGCAGCTGTTAGCTCAGGGCTAATCTTCCTTAAAAATAAATAAATAAATAAAGAGCTGACTTTGGCCTGCCTGTGGATGTGACCCTGGTCTTCTCTGAGCAACTTGGCATCTGTGAAATGAGCACAGGCACAACCCTGCCTCACTGGGTAGTTGGAAGCCAGAGGCTGATGCTAACACTTGCTTGTCCAATACCCATCCCTTTTGCTCCTTCCTTGCTGGCAGAACCCAAATGGGGGCATCAGGTCATATGGGGTGGTGTGGGTCCCTCTCCAGCCCAGGGAGTAAAGGGTGCTCAGATCAGGCCAACCTGCCAGGGGTGGGTAAGGAGTTCTGGCCAGAAGGCAGACACCCTGCTAGGCCTGCTGGGAAAGGATCTCCTGCTTGTCAAAAGCAACACCAACAAGGGACTTCTTGCTCCCCGCCTCTGGACACTGCCTCGAGTGCTCTGCGACTATGAGCAGTGTCCAGGACATCTCTTGCAGCTTGGAGCTGCAGCAGTCACCTCCCAAGCACGGAGGGCCAAACCCAGTGACCAGGTGAGAGTACGAGCTGGTGAGTCGGGCTGACGTTATCATTCTTCATGGGCCCAGAGGAGCTGGGCCTGGGGATGCTCCAGAGGGGCCCCTGCGCTGTCCCAGGCCCTGTCTCTGTCCTCCCAGCCTCAGTGGTCTTTGAGTACAGAGGCTGCAGAGGGAGACAGAAGGGTCCCAAAGCCCAGGGAAGGACTTGACCGCACAGGACCTTTCAAGTAGAGTGCTTTTTTTATGGCAGGGATTAGAAACTGTTGTAATATTTCTCTTAATTGACTCTTCTAATTGCAAATCAATAGAACTAATTTGTACCCTGGCTTGGTTTGTTTTGTTTTGAAGTGACTGGGGGCCCTGAAGAACTCGCAAGGAGAAGAGGATATTAGGAGAGGTGAAATCAAACACATGGCCAGCCACCACTTACGGGGAGGGGGGGCGGCGGGGAGCTGGAAGCCGGGCCAGCGAGAGAGCTGGTTCCTCCCTCTCCTCCTGAGCCCCCAGCGCTCACCCGCAGGCCAACACCTGGTGAGCAGGGGAAATCCAGCAGGTGGGAAGGGCTGGCTGCCAAGCTGTCCCCTCTGGCTGCTGGGGGCTGTCTCTTGCTGGACAGTGTGACCCAGAGCAGCAACAGGCCTCTTCTCCAGCCTCCTCTCGGCAGTGGGAAGGTGGCCTGGAAGTTCACTGCTCCGGTCAGTGCTTCACAAATATTTCCTGAGCACCTACTGTTTTCCAGGTTCCAGATGGAGACTGGGGACCCACTGGTGGAGAAGAGAGCTCTAGCTCTTCACAGGGACACTAGGAATGAACGACTGAATCAGTCAGGAGTCAGCTGCCAGGACCTGAATTCACTCTGGTTGTTTACGTAGAAAGGGACTCTTTACAGGATAGTAAATGGCTTTCAGAACTGCTGCAAGGCCTGGAGAAATGAGCGTCAGGTCGAGCTCCCAGTATTGACTCTTAGGAACCAGGCCACTGAGAATGTCCCCTCCAGGCCATGTGGCAGCCTGCCCCAGCTGCACACTCTGGAACCCTGGTGCCCCTGCACCAAAGCGGAAGCCTCGTGTCTGCCGCTCTGCCCTCGTGGCTCAGTTCTGAATCCGAGTTTCAGACGAGTCATCGATTGATAAGACTCAAACCAGTGTGGAACTCCAGCTGCAAGGGAGCCTGTGCATGCAGGCACCAGCTCTCCAGGAGACACCCCTCGGAGCAGGAGGTGGGAATGGATTGTGAGCAAGCAAACCCGCACTTGCAACCCAGCAACTGATTACACAATGTGTTAATTAAAGTCCTTTGTGGGAAGTGCTTTGCAGAAAAAAGCAGAGGGAATTGTCAAAAGGAGCTTTACCAAACTCTTGGCAAGAATCAAGGGGAAACCATGAGTGTAAAAGTGGATGGTGGGACCATGCATGGGCCCTTTGAAGATAATGGCCTCCAGTCTCAAAGGCACGGCTGCTGCGTCTCCTGGAACCTGGCTGTGTCTCCTCCACTTCCCAGTCCCCAGGCCCACATGGCGGTCACCCTGGGTTCCTGACACGCCCAGGTGAAATCCCGGTGATCTCTGTCTCTCCTCAGATCACAGGACCAAGACCTTTGCTCAAATGATCTAGGTGTCCCAGGGCCCACCCATTTGTCCCAAACTCCCTGGACAGGCCACGTGGTGGGCACAGTGAATGACCCACCATCTTGGCTCAGGCCACCAGCCCTGCTTGCTTCGAGAGGCCTCCATACCGAGCCTTTCTGGTGTGAGGCCGCCCCCCATGGTCAGCGGAAGGACCCAGCCCACTTTAGAGCTCCATTGTCCACACCCTGATCTCAGTGTTTCTTGAAGTTGGATCTGGGGGCCAACCAACATTAGAAGTTTTCCCCAGCTTTATTGAGGTATAATTGACGGATAAAAACCATATATATTTAAGGTGTACAAAGTGATGTTTCAGTGTATGGAGACATTGTGAAATGATTACCACAATCAAGTTAGTTAACACAGCCACCGCCTCGTGGAGGGACCAGTTGTGTGTGTACGTGTGTGGTGAGGACACTTGAGATCTACTCTGGGGCAAATTTCAAGTACACAATGCATTATTAACTGTGGGCAACAGGCTGCACACTAGGTCTTCAGAACTTATTCATCTTACAACTTGAATTTTGTACCCTCTGATCAATATCTCCCCTTTCCCCCGCCCCCCAACTTCTGATAACCACTGTTCTACTCTCCGTTACTATGAGTTCAACTTTTCTTTAAGATTCTGTATATAAGTGGCTTGTTTTACTTAGCAGAAGTTCCTCCTGGTCCATCTACATTGTCACAAATGGCAGGATTCCCTCCTTTTTTAAGGCTGAATAATATTCCATTGTCTATATGGACCACATTTTCTTTACCCATTCATCTGTTGATGGGCACTTAGGTTCTTTCCATTTCTTGGCTATTGTGATAATGCTGCGATGAACATGCGACTGCAGACGTCTCCTTGAGATCCTGTTTTCATCTCCTTCGGGTACATACCCGGAAGTGGAATTGCTGGATCACATGGAAGTTCTATTTTCAATGTTTTGAGGAACCTCCTTACTGGTTTCCAGTGGCTGGGCAATTTACATTCCCCCCAACAGTACACGAGGGTTCCCCTTTCCTCCACATCCTTGTCGACACTTGCTATCTTTTGACGTTTTGGCAATAGCCATTCTGGCAGGTGTGAGGTTACATTTCACTGTGGTTTTGATTTGCATTTCCCTGAGGATTAGTGATGTCGAGCACTTTTTCATGTGCCTGTTGGCCATCTGTATGTCTTCTTTGGAAAAATGTCTATTCAGCTTCTTTGCTCATTTTTTTATTGGGTTATTCAGAGTTTTTGCTATTGAGTTGTGTGAGTTCTTTATATGTTTTGGATATCAACCCTTTATCAGATATATGATTTGCAAATATTTTCTCCCATTCAGTAGGTTGCTTTTCCGTTTTGTTGATGGTTTCCTTTGCTGTGCAGAAGCTTTTTAGTTGGATCTAGTCCCATTGTTTATTTTTGCTTTTGTTGCCTGTGCTTTTGGTGTCAAATCCAAAAAGTCATTGTCAAGGCCAGTGTCAAGGAGTTGACTGTCCATGTTTTCTTCTAGGAGATTTATGGTTTCAGATCTTACGTTTAAGTCTTTAACCTATTTTGAATTGATTTTTGTTTGTGCTGTAAGTCAGGGGTCTAATTTCATTCTTTTGCATGTGGATATCTAGTTTTCCCACCACCATTTATTGAAGAAACTGTCCTTTCCCCATTGTATATTCTTGGAGCCTTCGTCAAAAATTTGTTGACCGTACACGTGTGGGTTTATTTCTGGGCTCCCTATTCTGTTCCATTGATGTGTGTCGTTTTTATGCCAGGACCATGCTGTTTTGAGTACTGTAGCTTTGTGATACAGTTCTGAATCAGGATGTGTTATGCCTCCAGCTTCATTCTTCTTTCTCAAGATTACTTTAGCTCAACATTAGATTTTTCACTTGATTAAAATTCTGTTCCCAGGCCCTGTCCCAGACCTACTGAATTTGAATCTCTGGGAGATGGGACCAGAAAGTGTGCCTTTTCTGCAGACTCTCCAGGTGACTGTGTGCCAGGACCGAGGCCCATGGCTCTGGGCACACAGGTTGGAGGGAGGCAGTGCGGGTCGCGGGAGGCACACGGGACTTGGCGGCATGGCCCAGTTTTTCCTCTTCCTCTTGTTCAGTCTTCCAATTCCAGCTGTCCTGTTATGGGGCTCAGTTTCCTGACCTTAAAAATGGGAGTGATGATATCGTTTCCAGGTTTGTCACAGCTGTGAAATAACATTTGCAAAGCGTCAGTCAACTGGGAGGCGCTGTTTAAATACAATGTAGCCCTTAGGAGCCTTGGTGAGAGAGACGTTTAGGAGGCAGAGCTCAACAATCCCCAGGAATTTAAAGAAAAGTTCATTCTTTACTCCAGTTTCTCAAACTCGAAGGACAGGAAAAGGGATTCAAATACACAACCCACGGCAACACTTATTAACCCCTTTTTCTCTCCCACCCACTTTCCTGGTGCTCCACAGGGGCCGGCCTCTTGTTCCCCCAGGGCCCCTGGACCTCCGTCTGCCCCAGTCCAGGGGCCTTCTTTTCTGCTCTGCCCTCATCTCTCTCCCTCAGCACAGTGTGACGGGGTGATGGCGTGACGGTGTGAAGGGATGACGGGGGTGACAGAATGACGGGGTGACGCATAGGTCAAATTAGCCCCCTTCCTTCCCCAAAGGAGCCGCCCTGTCCAGGAGGAGGGAGAAGGGGGTAACTGGCTGGAGAAGGAGGGTTTTCTCTGGGGGCTGGGTGGGGTTCAGGAGGCTGGTGAACATGCTCAGCTGAAGACATTTTTGTGGTCAGACACATCAGATAGGACGAGTGGAGCAGTGCCAGCAGAAGCAGTAATATTGGATGCTCACGTGTGATCAGTGTTTCAGGTGAGGGGTATCCATCCTCTCACATCCTGCCTTCCTCCCTCCCTCCCTCCTTCCTCCTTCCTTCCTTCCTTCCCTCCTTTCTTCCTTCCTTCCCTCCCTCCCTCCTTCCTTCCCTCCCTCCTTCTTTCCTTCCTTCCCTCCTTTCTTCCTTCCCTCCCTCCCTCCTTCCTTCCTCCCTCCCTCCCTCCTTCCTCCCTTCCCTCCCTCTTTCCCTCCTGCCTCTGTTTCTTCTATTTATCTGCCTCTTTTTCTTCCACTTGTAGAACTGGTTTATTCTTTTATCCCACGACCATTTATTTTATCTGTAATATTTAACTAGTTTTCTTTTTCATAGTGAAAGTGAATAAATGCTGTGTCAACATTTTCAAATAGGCCGAAGGGCATAAGGTCAAAGGCAGTGGAGTCCTTCTGGGTGTCATTTCCCTGCCTGTAAACTGAGGAGCGTCGTGCTCAGGCGTTGCTGAACGCAGCGTCACTGCACTGGCTCCCTGCACCCTGGCGGGTCAGGTGGCTGGCACCCCAGGCAGCTTCTCATTCGACCAAAGGAGTGGGAGACCTTGGAGAGGGAAGGAGAGACTGGTGCCGGGTGGGGTGCCTGTGCGTGTGTTTGCACATGGAACAACGTGGCTCATGTGCATGTCAGGCCCAGCCCCCACCCTGGCCAAGTGGTGATGTGCCCTTCTGTCCCCCACCTTTGCTCTGTAGCGTTACCCCTCTGGCCTGTTGCTCCCCTCTCCTCCCTTCCCCGGACCAGGTGGCTCAGGGCCCCCAGACAGACCCTGCCACGGTCTGCTGTCTGGGCAGGCAGAACTGAACAGGTGCCACTGCAGGCCTGCTGGACTCCCAGCAGGGGAGAGGCTGGGGGAGGAGGAGGGGTTGGGGAGGAGGAGAAGGAAGCTGGACTATGGAAGGCCTGGTAGGGGCTGGGGCAGAGCACCTGAGGCTGGAAAGGGGTCCTTCAAGTCTCTCAAACACCATGCACGGGAGCTCGAGGAGCTCAGGCTGGTTCCAGATCCTCTCGGCTCCCTGTCCCGCATAGGGTTTACTTATTCATTAATCATTCAATCAATCACTGATTCAACAAATTCCTCTTGAGCCCCTTCTGTGTGCCAGCACTGATCTAGGCACTGGGGACACAGCAGTGAATGAAGATCCAAAAGCCTGCCCCCGTGGAGCTCCATCCTAATGTGGGAGACAGACAATAGACAAGATAAAATGAAGGGACCATACGCTAGAATGGATGAATGCTACAGGGAAAAGAAAGCAGAGAAAGGAAATGTGAATGACAGGGTGGACGTTTTTGAAAGAACGACCAGCGAAAGCCCCTTTGAAATGATGACTTTGAGAAAAGACCTGGATGATATGAAGAGGGAGCCTGTGAATGTCTGGAGGAGGATCATTCTAGACAAAGGGCAAATGCAAAGGCCCTGAGGCAGGAGCGTGTCTGAGGAACAGAAAGAACAATGTGGCTAAACAGGGTGAGCAAGGTGGACGGCAGCAGGCGGTGAGGTCGAGGAGCACTGGCAGGACCTCGCAGTTCATACACTGAAGACTTGGGCTCTGCCTCTGAGAAATAGGAACCATTGGAAGTGAGGGCAGAGACGTGCTATGCTCACACTCACATTTTAACAGCATCACACAGTTGCCGAGTGGAGCCTAGACTGTAGCGACAAGGGTGGAATAGGGAAACCAGAGTGGACAACACATAGGTGAGACGTACCAGTGGCTGGTCCCAGATGGTTGCTGCAGGAGTGCGGCAGCCATGAGATCCTGGACACCAGGTGGAGGTGCCGCTGGCCTTGTTTGCTGGAGGCTCAGCTGCAGGGTCTCAGACAGTGGGGCTGCTCAAGGCCAGGTTGGCTGCAGGTCTGTGGTTCTAGGGCTCAGTCCGTGTGGAACAGGCCCTGGCGCACTGGGGAGAGAGCTGGCAGGAGCCGGGCCAGCATGAGGCTGGGTCATCAGGGCCGGACTCGCTCTGGCCTTGCCAAATGACTGGAGGGGCAGCTGAGGAAGGGCCATGGCTCAGTGAGCACCTGGGGGTCGAGAACAGAGTCAGACCCTCTGCAGAGGGCCCTTTACCCCCACGGGCTGGGCACTGAGACGGTGCTCTGGTGACCCTGTGCTGGCCATGAGTGCTCATGCTGAGCAGGACTGGCAAAGGCGGGGCTGGGTTTCCAAGTCATACCTCCTGCTTCACACCCTCTAAGTCCCCTCTCTCTCGGCTGTCAGCACAGAGGATGAGAGCACATCACGAGACCCACTGAGAGGGAACGAGGGCCCTTGGGTTCAAGCAGAAGTCCTCAGACAGGGACATTGCCCCCAAGGAGACATTAGGCAATGTCTGCAGGCATTTTTGAATGTCACACTGGGTGGTGGGGGTGGTGCTCTTGGCATCTAGTTGGAGAGGCCAGAGATGCTGCTAAACATTTTACGATGCACAGGACAGCCCCCAGGGCAAAGGATCATCTGAATTATCTGTCCCAATGTGTCAGTAGTACCGAGGTTGAGAAAACCTGGTTTAGAGGCACCTTAACTCATTAACCTTCCCAAGTGTGGCAGGTTGCAAAAAAATGGCCACAGATTCCTCCCATCTCTTTACTCCATCAAGAGGTGAGTCTATTTCTCCACCCTATGTGACTTGCTTTGACAAACCGGACACAATGGAAGTGATCTTATGGGATTTCTGATGAGCGACCCCAGAGGAGACCAGCGGAAGAACCATCCAGAAAAGCCCAGCCCAAATTGCTGATCCACAGAATAGTGAGGAAATGGAATGGTGGTGTTTTAAGCCACTGAGTTTGGGGATGTTTGTTTTGCAGAAATAGGTAACTGATACACCGAGAGGGGTACAGTCTAAAGGGGATGTCTCTGGACCACATAGTTTAACCCAAAGCATAAATGGGCACGTTTCAGTCAACGGAAGGCAAATGGAGCTAGATTTGGGGCAGCGGAGGAAGTCTTCTTCCTGTGGACCAGGTCACTGATGAGTGGCCGCCAGTAGGTCCACATTCGAGGCTGGATCCGATGAGCACACAGAACAGCTAGGGTCCTGTCCGCGAGCCACAGGTGGGGCTGGGGAGCAGCCGGGTGGTGGAGACCAGATGGATGGTGAACTGCTGTGTGGCAGAAGTGCAGCCTCCTGCCACTGTGTGACCTTGGGTGGGTCCCTCTACCTTCCTCCCAAACCTCTGCCTCCTCCTCCGGAAGGGAATGCTCGTGCGCCTCTCAGGCTTATCGGGGGAGTAGAGCAGATTCGTTGAGACAGTGTGTATGAAGGAGCTTGCATCGGGCCTGCACAGGGAAGGTAAATAATGGCTTGTTGACACACTGTTGGAATAGGGTCGGCTGACAGAGTGAAGGGTACAAAGGGACTGTCCTCTTAGGTTGAGGAGGGTCCCCAAACTTAAAGAACAAAAGAATTGGGAGCTGTAGGAACTAGGCTATTGCGAGATGTTTCCAGAATGGTATCCCCAGGTGAGACGGAAAAGCAGGTTTAAATCAGACCAGCATTGACAGCAGAAGGCAGGCAAACAATTGGTCTTAATATTATTCCTGTGCGAGCCAGCATGTGGTGTGGGTTTTAATTTAAAGGCAAGCATTTAGTGAGTGGATAAACAGGAGCGCACACCTCCTGCCATCCCATGCCCTGAGCCCCAGAAGAACAATTATCCCGGCGAGCAGACGAGAGGAACATATGGAAATGAGTTCTAACAATGTGGAGAGCGGCCTGCTTCCCTGGGCGGGCTCTGACGGGGCTGAGATTGTGTACATGCCAGCAGGTAACGAGGGGCAGCTGAGGCCTTCCTTCCGGTTCCCTCCACTGAGCTCCACGCTGGGGAAGGGGATGGTCCAGGAGCTTCATGATCTTCTCTTAACTGAGATGTCTAAGGCACAGCCTCCACGGCGTGGGCTCTGTGGCACTGTGCATGGTCGTTCACCTGGGCGGGCTGGCTGTGTGTTTCTTTGCCTTCCCCCAAAGGCGGACACACAGGAGGCTGGTGGGTCTCTGTCTAAGGTCTGTGCCAGACCCAACTGGGAAAGTAGTAGTTTGGATTCTAAGTTTCAATTCATGGCAGTCTCCTTCAGACTAGTCAGGCAAGAGGGGCTTCACTGACTTACGGGATTGATCGACAGAAAGAGCAGGGCAGTGGGCTCCCAGGCATCTGACCACTATCACCGATAAGACCTCATTGTCTCTTGTCTCTTCTTGGCCTCTCAGGCCAGTTTTCACTACAAGACTGAGCACCTGACTAGCCCTGACTCCCATCCACAGCTTCCCGTCCTTGTCTCCAATGGAAAGACCCCCGAGAAAAGCTCTATGGCCCAGCTTGAGTCACATGTCTGCCCCTGCCCGCGGCTGGAGTGGGTGCTCTGGTTGGCAGGCTCCTCCACAACCTCACCTGTGGGTAGGTGATGGGGAGGAAGCTCCCAAAAGAAGTGAGGATGCTGTTGCCAATAGGAAGGGAGCGCTGGGGGCACAATGCAGTGGTTATGCTCTGGGGGTCAACAGAGTCGTAATGGGGCTTTCTGGAGTTATTTCTACCATTTCCTTAAAGCCTGCCAGGAACCACATATTCGCCCGTGAGTGGGTTATCCCCGCCGACAGAAACGTGGCCAACTGCTGTGGACCACAATCATGTCTCGGTTGCTGCTCTGATGTCCATCTTGGTCATTCTTGGTCTTTGATGATTGAACTTGGAGGAAAAAGTTAATCTTCACAGAACGCATCTAGTTGGTTTTTATTTTAGGCTTGTTAAAGACAAATATTTCAGCTCTGAGGACAAAGCTTGGGGCAGGCTCTTTTCCTCAGGGACTCCCCTGCACAGAGAACACACACTTAGCAGATAGAAGGAACACACAACAAGCTTTCTTACTGTATCACTCAGGATCTGGTTCAGCTGCATATAACAGCCAAATAATGGTGGCTTAGACACACGGATTCTCTCTCGCTCAAAAGATGTTCGGAGGTCCATGCTGGGAGAGAATGCTCCGTAGGCCTTCCGTGCTTTTGTGCGTCTGGGGCGCTTTTGTTCCAGACCATGTTTTCAAGGATGTTTTAGAGTGAATAGACTTGGAAGATAGACAGAGTGCCCTTCTCTTGTCAAAGGGTAGATGTCTTTGTTGTCCAGTGTAGTAAAGGTAATGTTTTGCTCAGGGCAAGGTTGGGCAGGTTTGCTGGTGGCCTCATTATAAAGGATTGGGGGTTCCCGAGCTTGGGGTTCCTCAGCTGCCGCACAAACCCACTGCATTTGCAGCTTGCCTGGACTGCTCTGCATGGCCCTATGGGACTGTGGGACAAGGGGAACTACCGCAAGCTGACATGACCATGAAGCTCATGCTGCCTGCTGGGTCATGAGTGATAAAGTCCTTTGTCTCTGACCCAGAGTCTAGTGTCTTTTGCTGGCATGCATGAAACCGTGAGTGGCTAACTTGTTAGCTTGCAAGCAGGGTGAAATCTCAGGCCCTCCACAGTTCTTGATGGTATCCAAGAAAGGGCTGAAGTGGGACTCCACACGGGAATCTAGCCCAGGCTCCTTTCATCTCTCTGTTCCACCATCCTCAAGGTCACCTCATGGTCCAAGATGGCTATTGGAGCTCCAGTCAGCACATCTGCATTCAAGGCAGCAGGAAAGAGGAAAGAGGAAGGACAAAGTCACCACCTCCAGCCCTCCTGGAATTCCCATACAACACTCATTGGCTACCACTTAATCATGTGGCCTTACCTAGCTGCAAGGGAGGCTGGGAAACATCTCTAAGCTGGGTGCAATGCTGCCACAGGCAGGCTTTGTTACTAAGGAAGCAGGGAGATGGATGTGTCAGGTGGCAACCAGCAATCTGTGTCCCAGGCCCTTCCTCCGGCCTGCCATCCTTAGTCTGGTGGTGGGGACAGGAAGGAGTTCCTCATCTGAGTATAGTGCACACTGAGGATGAAGGAGATGGTGGGAAAAGGTTTGGAGAAGGTACGCAGGATGAAGTACCCTCCCCACCACCCAAAGGGTCTCAAAAGATGGAGGGATGGGCATGTGGATTACTGATCACAAAGCACTGTGAAAAGTGGTGGTCAGAGCTGGGTAGAGGTCAGCAAGTCGAGGGAGCTGTGGGAGCACTAATAGGGGGTAGTGACATTAATCAGAGGTCAAGGAGGGCTTCCTGGAGGAGGTCATGCTTGATTTGAATCTAGAAGGATGAGTAGAAGTTCACCAGACATGGGTTGGGGGTAGGGCTGCCAGATAAAACATAGGATACCCAGTTAAAATTTAATTTTAGATAAACAGCAAATAATCTTCAGATAAGTCTGAACCATGTGATATTTGGAACTAACTTATACTAAAAAAAATTTGCTTTTTATCTGAAATTCAAATTTAACTGGCATCCTGTGCTTTTGCTAATCTGGTCACTCTATGTGGGGGTGAGGGCAGCCCAGGGCTGATGAGCAGACATAGAAAAGCCCAGGGGATGGGGAGCCGGGTACAGCCTGGAGCGAGTGGGAGGTGTGTGAGGAGTCGGATGAGTCTGGAAGAGGAGGCAGCACAGTCACTGTCTAGTGAGTAGGAATTAGGTGAATCTTTCATCATGTGTTGATTGGTCATTACTATGTGCCAGGAACTCGGCCGAGCTCTTCAGTATTGACTCATTTTATCCTCACCCGTCACTAGGAGGAAGGTGCTTGTATTACAGTATTTCCATTTTACAGATGAGGAAACCTGGAGGTGAAGTAACCACTAAGGAGCGGAGTAGGGATTCAAACCCTGGTGTAAGTCCAGCCGTCCCTCACTGGAACTTTCTGTGGCACTTACTATGCGTTGTCTTGTTCCCTCCAGCTTCCTATGATCCTGCCTTCCCACTAGTAGGGCAGGGCTGGCAATCACCTCGCTGCCCTGATAGACGAGAAAATGGACGGAGACCCAGGCGGTTCAGGCTCCTTCAAAGCATGTCCCTGGGACTCCCAGAGAACAGCTAGTCCAGAGGCTTCCACCCCTGCACCTACGCGCCCTTAAGGGCACGAAGGAAGAGACTTCAGATGCCCCTCTTTGGAGGGGAGAGGAGAGAGAGGGAGAAGGGATGAGAGCCCTCTGCTTTTATCCACTGTGTATATTGGACATCTGTCTGAGATGGGCATTTGAATAAAAAATGGCTCAGCGCCTTAGAAAGAAACAGCCTGCTGGGAGCCCAATACTCTACTTTTTCAGCAGAGAAAACTGATCACCAGGAGGGGTGGGCAGGGAGGGATGACCTGCTAGCTCAGGGCAGCGGGGTCTCCAGTGCATCGCTAGGTGCAACCTTAGGACCGCCCTCTCACCCCCACCACTTCTGCGCCCGGACTCCAGAGTGCGCGGGTCCTTGGCAGCCGAGAAGCCAGCCTGGCGTTGCCAGCAGACAAAGGCTCCCGGCTCAGCGCTGCTGAGAGGTGGTCAAGGGCTCCCCAGAGGACCTGCCCAGCACAGGCACACGGCTGGGGAGAGCGGGCCTGGACTGCGGCCTGTCCACGTGGCCTCCAGAGAGCCTGAGGTGCCTGGGCCAGACCCAGGCCTCTGCTCTGCTGCACCTCCCCCTTGCCCGATGCCGGCTTTGCCCGACCCTCCCAGGCAGTGGTCTTGGGGACCTCGATTCTGGCCCGGCTATAACTGGGATCCGAAGGTTTGCAGGGATCGGCTGTGGTGGCCGTGCCAGGATCCTGGGGCCAGGAAAGCCCTCATCCATACCTGCTCCATGCCACCCCCTCAGCGCGGCTCAGCTCCGGCGGCCCATTGTTGTCCACGAAATGTTTAGGAATCAGCCATTTAATGAGAACAAAAGGAATTAATTGGTGGTTTAGGCCTAATGAGACCGCTGTGCAAATTAACAGTCCTCATCAGCAGAAACAAACAGAGCCCTTAAATGAATTGCCGAAGAGCATTAGACTGAATAAGCTTTTGCCGGATGATAAATAGCAGGTCAGAGGAGACCATCTGGGCCCTTCCCTGCAGCCCCCTGCCAGGGGGAGGGGAGAGGCGGGGAGGGCCAGGAGGGGCCCAGCTGGGCGAGAGCCGCGCACTCACTCACACTGTCACACGTCACACGACCACACGCGCATGCAGTCACACGCATTCATTCACATACACTCAGCCACAATTGCACGCATCCATTCATATGCTTTCGCATACTCATAGTCACATTTGCACACATCCACACAAGGTCACATGCACGCACATTCACAGAACCATTTATACTCACACATATATATTTGCACACACATTCACTGGAGCGCATTCACACACACTAGCCTGCAGCCCGTCTGGGCAGGAGGCTCAGGCGACTAAGGTGATATTTGTCACTGGGCGCCCTCTGCCTGATGCACACGTGCTCAGAGGTCAGGGGGCACCATTGTGGGGTGAGTGCTGAAGCTCCTGGCACCCCATCCCACCCCACCCCACAGAACACTCTGCTAGGCGGGAGGACAGAGAGCACCCGTGACCCTCGGGTGGTAACCCAGCCCGAAGAGCAGGTCTGCCTTGGGCAGGGCACGAGGGGGACTCTGACGCCCCCATCTCCCACCCTGGCCCTGGGTGGAAAGGCTTGGGCGAGGCAGGAACTCGGAGGAGGTCACAAGGCCCTCCAGGTGGTGCATACTAGTTGTGTGTCTACTGCTCCTTCTAGAGCTGACCTTCTGGATGCCTTTCCCCCTTTACAGTTTTTAAAATGTATTTACCTGTCTTCTATGTTCTTCACTCACCACAAGCAGGCAGTGGCTGCGTTTGTTCATCACTGAGCATTCGGCCTAAGCACAGTGTCTGGTACACTGGAGGAGCTTAATAAATGTTGTTGGTTGAATGAGTGAAACCAAATTCTTTCCAACAAGCATACGAGGATCAGCCCCGGCTCAGGTGCCAGCGACGTCGGGGGAAAATCCCTGTGTTGTGCTCTGTGCACGGAGGGACCATGTGAGACCCTCAAATGTCTCGTGTCCCCTTCTAGGGGCTCAGCTCCTGCGTGAGGTGTCCGGGCCTGTCAGCATCATCGAGTCGCCCACAAGGAAGTTCTCCCCTTGGGCACTGACGGGGGATGCCCACCCCCACTTGGCCCTTCCAGCCCACGGCAGAGACTGCGGGAGTCACCTTCCTGAGGCGCAGGGTGGGCTGGGCACAGAACCTCTGATGGCCCCTCAATGCCTGTCCAGTAGAGAGGAAGCACTCATTCTTTAATAAGATAACTAATTTCCTCATCCACTCAGCCATTTGACAAATATTTTTGAGAATCTGGCTCTGTGCTAGGTGTTGTGTAACCCAGCAATGATTTCGGTTGGCCAAGTTTCTACTCTCAATGAAGTTACGTGTGTTGAGAGAGAGAAGAGACAAAAGACTTGTGTTAAGTACCACTAAGAAATTGGTCAGGTTTAGAGCTAAAAGAAATAGTGGAAGCACACATTAGGGAGGTGGTCAGGGAAGGCCTCCCTGTGGAGGGGATGTCTAAATGATGCCTGAAGAATGTGAAATCTGCCCTGTAGACAGTGGGCAGAAGGGTATTCCTGGAGGAGCAGGCAGTATGTGCAAGGGTCCTGAGGTTTGTGTATGTGGCTGAAGCCAGGAGGAGGAGGGAGGGTGGTGCAAGGTGGGCTTAGCAAGTTGGGCAGGCCTGAGAGTACAGCCCTGAGGAGGAATTTCAATGAACCAGTGAACATAAATTGTTAGAATTTAAAGCACAAGCAATGAGAGAAAACCATAAGGACTTTCAACACAAAATTTTAGAGATCTTCAACTAACTAATGGTCACAGAACACCTCCTGGGTATAACCCTGTGCCAAATGCTATGGGAAACAGAAGGATGTGTAAGATTTGATCCCTGCCCTTGAGCTGGCGACAGCTGCTTTGACGTGAGCAGCCTCTCCGCACCCAGCACCTACTTAATGTGGCCTGGATCTAGCCCAGCTGAGAACTATAGACATAAATTGGGGCTTCTTTGCCGCCAACAGCCCCAGATATTCAGGAGAGGGCAATGTGGAGGCTTGGCATGGTCGGGACAGGGAAGCTGGTCCCAGGGAAGATGGAACGCAAATTGAACTTGGACAAATGGGCAATCGCTATAGGCACTAGTGCCTTTCTGCTAGACATGGACACATCTCCAGCCTTCTTCACTCACCTGCGAGGTTCGGATCATTAGCCCATTTCATAGATGTGGAAACTGAGGAGGGGAGAGGAATCAGAGCCATGGAGTCACAGAGGTGGGATTTGACCCCAGCTTCTCACTGAGGGAAAATTGGAACCGAGTTCCTAGGTCGAGGTGGCTGGGCCACCCTGACAACTTTCATGGGCCCTGGGCCTTTTGCCTTCATGGGCCCCCTTTCTCCCTTAAAAAAATTATTAAAAATCATATTTTATGGCTGCATGGTACAAAGACAAATACATTCATTTTCTTCTTCTGATTTTAAAGGGAATTACAACATTTTCATGGATCCCCAAATGCATCGTGGGCCCCAGGCTCAGTGCCCACAGTGTCCAACACAGAAGCCAGCTCTGCTGACCCCACCCATGCTGGCAGCTCCTCCAGATCCGGTGCCACCTTCACAGGCTCCAGGAGCCCCCAGCCCCAGAACAGGGTGACTGCCCCGCACAGGGAGAGATGCCACTAGAGATGCTCTAGCCCGGGGTCTCTACGGGTGAGCTGGTGCGGGCAGCTGGACGAAGAAGTCGCTGCCGGGGAACATGTGTCTGTGCTGCTGTGGGGACAGGAGATTGCTTGTCTTTTTTGCTGGAACCAGCACTTACATTCACCAGGCTGATAAACGGTTTGGCCTCCCTGATTAAGGCCACCTCCATAACTCACAGCCAAAGAGGGCCCAGAAGCATCAGTCTCATGTTTGTTGTTTTTCTCAAGGCGAGTGAGGGCCATGCTTAAAAGATAGGGGGAAAAAGTGGCCCAGCCATCCTGCTGTGCCCTGGGTAGTGCAGCCCAGGGCTCTGGGACTCCCTGTGAGAGCGCCCCCCTGGTCCGACCTTCCACCCTTGCCAGCACAAGGACCCCTTCCCACTACTTCCCATGCTTTCCCATAGAAAGCACAGTTCTTGTGGGGTGCCTCCTGATCTCGAAGACCTTCCATGGCTCCCCTTTGCCTGCAGAAGGGAAGCCACATGCCTCAGTTTAGTATCCAGGGCTCTCCAGGGTCAGGCCTCAGTCTACCTTTCTATGACGCTTTACCATGAACCTTCTCTTCCAGCCCCTAAAGCTGCTCTGTGCCTCCAGGCCTTGCCGGCCCTGGCTGGAAGGCCGCTTGTCCTCCAGGGAGCCCTCCAAGGAGTTGCACTTGGGAGAAGGCTTTTTCCCCTCTCTATCTCCCCGTGGACTGACTGCGTGTGGATCTCCGTGGCAACCCTTGGTGCAATCAGCTTGTAGCTACCTATGTGTGCCTTTGTGTCCTCTGAGTGTGGGAACCCCTGGAGGATGGGGACCTGATTTATTCATCCTTGTCTCTCCCACGGGCCTGCCATGGTGCTTTGCACACACAGGAAATGCTCACTGTTTGTGAAGTGAATTGAATTTCCAGTGGGGAACTGCCTTGGTCTAGTTAGATAGTCCAGGGGCATACAGCTCTATTCTAATTCGAGACCTTTGCTTGAAGGCAGACCCAGCTCCCCCATTTCTAATTAGACAAAGCCTTGACCTTGACTCATGTCCCCCTTTGGCCCAGGAGAAACTCAGGACACCAGGTTTGGCAAATGCATCGGTCCAGGAATCCATAAATATTGATTCATTGTTTGCAGAGTAATTTAAATGTCAGTTATAAGCCCAAGGCAGATAAAGATCTGTATCAACAATAAAACTGGATATGGCCGCGAAGCCCTGGGGAGGCAGCTCTGGGTTAAGACGGAAATGGAATGCACAGGCCTTGGGGAGGGAGGGCAGTGAGGGGGAGATGGATCAATGGCTCTGGGAGACTTGGCTGCCAGCGATGCTTGGGTCAGGATATGCTTGCTCATTACCATGTCTGCTGTTTGTGGGCGGAGGCGGGCCCCATCTATCCATCCATCCATCCATCCATCCACCTACTGTGGAATTCCATTCCTCCGCTACCCAGAGGGAGAGAGACAGACAGATCCACATACACACCCAGAGTCACACACACAGAGGACAAAGATGGACAGTGATATACACACACAAACGGTGGTAGAGAGACACAGGGAGAGGCAGAGATTGAGACAAAGACACTCATGGAGAAGGAAACAGAGAGAGAGACAAAGAGACAGAGGTGAAGGGAGAAACAGATAAACCCCACAGCAGGAGGGCACTGGCATAAATGAGAAGAGTTTGTGCACAGTTGTGCACAGAGGTGGGGGGGGAGGGCAGGCAGCAGGCCAGGCCCTGGTCTGAAGCAGGGGGCCTAGATTCTAACTCCAAGAGGTAGTGTTGCCCAGTGGTTAAGATCCACAGTTTAGGAATTAAATTGAATGATCAGATGGAAGTCAAGTTCCAGCTTCTGCACATACTAGAGGTTTATGACATTGGACTACTGCATTAAACCTCTGAGCCTCAGTTTCTTCATCTGTGAAATGCGGATCCTTACCACATAGATTTTGGGGAGTAATGTATATTAAGGCTTAGCCCACTGTAAGCACTCTATAAATGCTGGGTTTCATCATTCTAAGTTAGAGTCTTCCCCTAAACTTACACGTGACGTTGAGCAAATCGGTTCCTCTCTCTGTGCCTCTGTTTCCCCATCTGTGAAGCGAGGAGAGGTAGCTTGGAGGATTTCCAAGTCCCTGTCTTCCTTCTCCGCCTCCTCTCCCCTCTACCTTCTCTCTGCGGTTCTTTGTGGCTGCCCCGAGCGGACGGTTTCCCTTCTTGGCAGAAGGTGCCCCCTCTGACTTTGATTTCATTTAGCCGCAGTCAGACCCAGCAAATGAATTGCTTCCCTCCTCTTGGCTGACACCAGGGAGCAGCCAGCCTGACAGCTCCCCAGGAGGGATCGATTGGAGGATGTCTGAGTTTGAAATGAACTGGAGGACTGCTTTGGGTTGTTGAACCTGGCCTGCCATCGTTCCGGGTCAGGGCGACAGTCAGGAGCTGCTGCCTCAGCCCGTGCTCTCACCGTGGCTGTCGGGAACGGCGGAGGGCGCGGTGCTCTGTGTACCGCGTGGTGTCCGTATAGTCCACAGGGGGCCCCTGGGATCCATGAGGCCAGCCTCTCACCAGCAGTGTCCCCCACCCACCTTTCCCTAGGCTTGATAAATGTCCACGGACCCTCGAGGTTCTCGGCCTGGATCCCTCCGTGCCTGGGAGCGCACTACCTCTCCGCTTTTGAACAGTTCTTGGAGATAGGGAGCTGTTGAGTCTGCTGATGCTGATACACTAGGATGATGCTAACAGTTAGCATCTGCTTTTGTACAAAATGTGTTAAGGAGGTGATACCACTGGAAGAGAGATTTTAAAGTTCTCTGTTGTTAAGAAGCAGGTGAGTAGAAGAAAAAAAAGAATTAGCATCGCCTTGTCTGCAAAGCTTTCCTACTCGGTTCCACTGTGACATTCTGTCCTTACGGGCACTACAGGGCCACCAACACCTAGTAGGCCAGTTTCCTCCACCAGGCAGGTAGCTGGGAAGGGCCCTGGTCTATTGTCTTTGTAGGTGACTAACAAATGAATGAATATATATTACATTCTGTAATTTTAACATATGTGGCCCGCAATTGATTTTTAAAGTTTAATTTAAATTTTTTCTCACAGTAATACATATATACATACACTGTTGAAAAAGCTAACTGGTATTGCAAGCCTTCCAGCTAAAGGAGGCAGTCCCTGCTTCCCCACCCCATCCTGCTTCCCTGAGGCAAGCATTTTAACTCTTTTCTCTGCATTTTTTATCTTCATATTTCAATAATATGGATATACCTCTATTTTCTGATTTTTCGATTTTAAATGTTATGTATTGGCTTTGCATGATAGAATTTAGCGTTCTTACATGCACGCACACGTACAAGCATTTTCTCCTCCCCCCTCCCAGTCTAGCTCTATCACAAGTTTTGGTAACACATCCCTATTCAGTTTGTGACAATTTGCATGTTGTTCCCAGCTCAGCCAGGTAGTGTGCTATGATTACATTTCATTTCTTTTACAGCTTTAATTTTCCCTGCAGTTGATAATTGCCTCTTTTTTTGTTGCTTGCTTAGTTTTCTATATTTTCATCGTTAATTTATCTCTAAATTCTCCAAAAGAATTGTGAAACTCCTCTAAATGTTAGACACATCCGATAGTGGTTCAGTTTTATTTTTTCATGGAGGCATCCCTCTGGAGTGCTTTATCTTCCGCTCCACGCTGCACAGGGGATCTCCATGTCCACTGTGTAGCTGCCATCCTGGATGTCTCTCTAGCATCGTCCTGGTGGTCTTTGTTGGTTTATTTTGGGGCCTTTCTCCTACACTGGCTCTCCCATTTCTTGGACACCGTCTTTGCTCTCTCTTGGTTTACTGTGGTTGAGCACAACTTCCAGTCAAGTCTATGATTCCAGCACACCTGCCTTTAGGAGTGCCCCATGGTCAGTTCCTGAGACTTTCCAGAGTCCCAGTGCATAAACTGGCTCGCTTCCTCTAGCTTAGCCGTTATAGGTACTTGCAGAGAGAAAAGGCTGAAATCTAAGTCACTTACCAGCTGTTCATCTGTTTCTTATCTTCCAAAGTTTTCTTAAAAACTCTTGTTTGTTGTCTTCTCTTTCATTCTCCCCATTTTTTGGTACTTATCCTTTTGAAACTTTTTTACTATAATTTTAGTAAAGTTTTTGAGAGAAAGCAGAGATGAGCTGGAAGTCCAATTGATTTATTTTAAGAAGGTTTAGTGAGTATAATAACTGATTCTTTAGGTCATATATTGTCTCGAAATGAAAAAGAGTGTCTTAGCCTTAATTTAAAATTCAGGAGCCAACAAATAGCTTTTTTCCTCCTAGTGCTTTTTGGCTAAGTATTTGTAGAAATCCATACTTGGAATGAGGGGGCATAAGGGACCACAGATCTTCACAGCAAACTATCAGACGAAAACTTGGGAACTGAGCGTTATCAGTTATCTGTCGTCACACTGATGCTCTGTTATGAACAACTGCACGGCCTCAGAGGCTCACGATACCTGCTCCCTGCTTTCAGCGAGCGGGCAGCCGCCGGGAGGCCGGAGCTCTGCTCCAGGCTGGGGTTTCTCACGTGTCTAGGGGTGGCTGGCTGTCACCTGATCTAGGATGGCCTCATCTTTGGTAACTGAAGTAACTGGGTTCTGCTCCTCGTGTCCCTTATCCTCCAGCAAGCTACCTTGGGCATCTGCTCAGACCGGTGACAGAGGCACAGGGCTTCTTGAAGCTCCAACTGGAAAATGACAATCTGTCACTTCTGCTGCATTCTGCTGTCCAAAGCAAGTCATAAGGCTAGCTCAGACTGAAGGATGGGGTCATCATCTCCAGCTCTTTGGTGAGAGGAACTGCAGAGTCACATGGCAATGGCTGTGGATATGGGGGGAGGTGTGTGTGTGTGTGAACAGTTGGGGCCATTAAAGCAGTCAATTTACTATACCAACGAAACTCAGGAATTCTCCAGATGAAGTCTGCCATTGCAGTGTGATCGGTTGCTTGCCCTCATCCTCTGGTTTCTTCATGAACCTTTGCCTGTGTCTGGCACCACTGAAATAGTACAATACGTGATAAAAGGCTGCTGGGACAGAGTAAGCCGACAGCCCTGACCTTCACCCTGATGGCTGATCCTGGTCTCAGAAAGGGGATCCTTTGGGATTTTTAAAACTCCAGATTGTTGACCGAGTTAAAGGAAAAACCACTCAGGTCCTTCCCATAGGGCATCCGCTCAGGGTTTTCTTGTACGGTCTTCACACTCCCGAGCCAACCCTGACCTAACCCGGGGGCCCCAGGACTCTCGTGGGGAAGGGCCGGCAGCGTGTCTGATCATGCCCGTCCTGGTGAGGAGCTATAGCAGCGCCTTCCCCCCTTTCTCTTACCTCCTTGAATTCTCACGGGCTTACTCAGTGCTTTAACCCAAAGAGATGACTTTCAGGTGAGCATTTCAGGCTGGGCTTGTGCAGACACGCCTGGCCTCTAAGCCCACTCCTCTGTCCCACCCTCAACGGAACACTTGGGCAGGTTTTCTTTCTTAGACCAGGCGGACTGAGTGATGTTTGAAACGGAACCAGTGTCTGTTGCAACCGTGAAGTGGGGATGGTAAGAGAGCCTCCTGCGTAGAGGTGCTCCAGAGGTGGGGAGGCAGTGACGCTGGGCGTGAGCCCTTGAAAAGTCCCACCTCCCATTTTATTCCTATAGCTGTCAACTGACCCGTCCCCTGGCTCCTCCCCGGGGCTCTCTAAAAAGCCTGGCTCGAATCCACTCCTCGCTTGTGTTTTGTTCCCTGGAGGCTGGCTCAGGCTGTCCCACCCTGCTTCTGCTCCTCAGGGCTCCTCCTGCCCCCGACACACCTGTCCAATGTCTTAGCTGCCCCCCGCCCCCTCCCTCCCATCTGCAGGGCCGGCCTGACAGATGGGGGTGGGCGGCACCCTGCTCATTCCCAGAGGGATCACAGTGCCCTGTCCTGGGCAGGCTTGGACCACTGCTCCACATTCTGTTCCTGGCACGACCCCAGGGTGGGTGGGCCCTTGGAAAGTTTCCTTGCTCTGAGATCGCATCCCAGTTCAGAGAAGGAAGACCTGAAAGTTATGCTTCTCTCATACAAGCGCCTTTGTTAAGGAACATGTGGACTCGGAGAGGGTTGTCATTCCTTGAAAACCAAGAGGGAGAAGTTCAGCAGCATCTAGCAGCACATCTCTGCCAGATCTACGGGAGGAAACGCCACTCTAGACGCCGCAGAGCCCCACACGGGTCTGAGAGCCTCGGCTCTGGGCTGGTGAGCCCACGAGCAAGCCCCTCCTCCATCCGGGCGGGCTTCCTTCCCCAGGCGATGAGAGCCAGGCCAGATGGGTGTTACTGAACCCAACTAAGCCTGCAGACCCCTTAATGCCTGTGGTCTTTACTGGAGACCAAGGGTGGGAAAGGGGGAGGGCTCCAGGCAGGCCTGGGGGCCAGAATGTGAGGGAGGCAGAGCATGGCAGAGGGGCCAGTGGGAGGTGGACAGGCCCAGACACCGCCAGGGGCCATCCAGTTCTAAATTTTATGACTCTATCTTTCAAACCAAATAATGTTCACTTTTACTATGATCCCTGGTACTAATAACAGCTGTGATATATTACTCACTAGCTGGCGCTCAGTAGTGTATTAAGCACGTTGTACAAGTGACTTCATTTTATTTTCATGCCTTCCCTCTGAAGGAGGCGTTGATATTCCCATTTTACGGCCAAATAAACAGGTTAGGTAACTTGTCCAGTGTCATACCCTAACTAGCATTGCCAGCAGAGCTGGGAGCCAAACCCAGGACTTGTCTGGGTCCAGGATCTTTAATCCCGGTGGGATTTCTGGGTCAGGCTGTCAGCTAGGAAGCCTGGAACTCAGAGATAAAAGGAAACCCACCCACAACCCTGGAGACTGCAAGTCAAGGCTTGTTTCTAAATGCCGTAACAAGGTAGCAATAGACGGCTATGGGAGTTCCAAACAGGGCTTGGGGACAATGCCAAGGGGCTTCCTGGAGGAGAGGGCATTTAAACTGGACCTTGAAGGAGAAGGATTTCAATGGTGGAGAGGGATTCCAGATAGAAGGCATGGCTTTTGTGGAATGCTGGGTGGGAAGGTTGTGGAAGGTGGGCGTGCTTTGGCCACATCTGGTTCATGGTATATTTTGGTTGGAACATGGTGTGAAGTGGAGACTGGTGGGAGATAGGCTGGAAAGGCAGATTGAGGCCATACTGACGACAGCACTCAATGCCAGGATAAAGAGCCAGGAAGTAGGCAATGGGAAAGGGACGGGAGACTTGACAATCAGTTTTGTAACTTTCATCTGTGCTGTAGAAAAAGTGGGAAAAGAGGCAGATACTAACAATACTGAACCGCAGACAGTTCAAATAGGGCTGAGGAAACCTAAAAATATTGTGAAGTTTTTTGTCTTGATTTTGCAAAGCAGCTGAATGTCCTTATCCCAGAGACCTGAGCAAAGCTCCACAAGCCAGATGGGAAAGAGGAATGACCAACTCCTTTCTAACGTCTTCAGGTTTCCTACTTGCAAAACCTCCCCAGACTACACGGAGAACACATTCCCAGCCCACGCAGAGCAGCTTACAGTGTTTATGCATGAGCGAAGAGCTGGGTGCCCCTCGGTTCCTGGGCGGAGGGAGATAGCTCATCTTGAAATGACTCAGCCTGGGCCTCCACTGGCCACATCATGGCTTCAATTTTAGTAACAGCCATTTTCGCTGCTGATTTGCCTAGCATCACCTGCAAATGTCCCAGCGCCTGATGCCATTGTGGCCGCAGCTTGAGCTGCAGCCTCAGGTTTGCAGCTGGGTGATTGGCTCAGCCACCCGGCCAGGGCAGAGAGAGGGGGAACTGCTGACCTGGATGGGGGCCTCGGGCTGCAGTCCTGCCTCTGTCATCACACTCTCACTGCGTGACCTGGGCAAGTCCCCATCTCTCTCTGTGCAGCTGTCTCCTCACCACAACCCGCTTGAGGGCCTGCCCTGGATCAGCACTTCCGGAAACAGTCTTTCTCATTCTCTCTTCGAAGGCATCAGCAGACTGAGAACCCCTTACGAAGAGTCAGTGAACATTTCCTTTAAGATGACTCACTTTTTAAAACATGCCAATTTATGTCAAGTTGCCATTTCTGAAAATGATGCATCGTTTGCTATAAATGGGCATTAAAGTTAGCTGTTAAAATAGTAAATGACCTCCTCAGATCAGGGTACATGCTGCCTGAGGCAGGAGTGCACCCCACTGGGGCAACCTCACCCTGGAGTTCAGGCAGCTTCTCAAACACGACGTGCGTTGGGAACACCTGGCGAACTTACTGACACGCAGATTCTGATCCAGGAGGTCTGGGGAGGGGCCCTGAGACTGCATTTCTGACAAGCTCCCAGGAGATGCCAGTGCTGCTGGTCCAGAGACCCCACTTTGTGTCCTAAGTGTCCTCACATTCTGGGGTACAGCAAGAACCTCAACAGAAACAAAGCAGTGAATCCTCTTGGAAACGTTTGAAGTGAAACGCGAAGACCCACATCCAAACTTAGAAGCAAAGGCTAATAGAAGAAGAAAACTCAGAGAGCTTTATTTCTTCTTTTCTCCCGAACATACATGGACTTTATCTTTGCTTTATGCACTTACAACTTGTGTTGTCTCTGCTGGCGGCCTCAGTGATTAAACATCTGTGACTCTCCTCACGCGCTCCCCCCAGCCCCCGCCTTAATCGAAAGACCTGAACACGGAAACCACTCCAACTGGGCCCTTCATCATAAATCATGCTGGCTTTGCGGGCAGCCCGGGGCAGGCTCTTGCTGAGAGACAGGTCCCCCAGGGCTCTGGCAAGCTGAACTGTTTGGGGCTTTCCCTTCTCTGACCTTCCAGCACGCTCACAGTCAGAACCACACACCATCCACTGACTTACTGTGGCTTCTTGTGTTCCTGTCATCTTTTCCTGGGGAGGGCACGAGCTCTAGCAGTAGATGGTGTGGGGTAACTGGAGCCAGGGGGAGCGAGGCTGCTCCTCAGGCACCCACACAGGGCTGAGAACACAGTGGAGAGTCCAGGAAGGTGACTGTATGAGAGGTGTGAAGGGTCTGTTCACGGTGGCTCTGTGGTGGCTCTGATGGATCACCCTTGTGCTCAGGGTGAAAAACAGGCCCCAGTTGAATGCAAAGTCGTGTCCGCCAGAGTCAGTCACAGAGCCCAGATGCCCTCCCTCCCTACCTGGCTGCTGGCTGGTCGCTGAGGGCCAACCTCGCAGCATTCCTGGCCTCCATGATATAATTCAGTGCCAACTGTGTTGCACACCTACTGTGCCCCAGACGCTCTGAGGGAGCAGAGCAAAGCCAGGGACTGAGGGGGATCAGAGAGACTTGCTGGAGGAGCATGAAAGTTACTGCTGAGCGGAGGCCTGACCCAGGACTCCAGGGTGGTGCTGTCCTTGAGTATTGGAAAGACCCCTCCCCTGCTCCAAGCCCCCGGCCAATCCCCCAGGCCCCGGGAACCGTGTTCCCTCGGATAGTGCAATATCTTCCTGTCAGGATCCCTGCCTCCCACTCTCAGTCAGCCTGTCCTGGGCTGGACAGAGGAGAGACACAGCACCGATTCCATCCATCCTAAAAGGCACAAGGAAGGGGTGCCTGAAGCTGTGAACAGAGACAAGAGTTCCTATATAGAGAAACAAACGCAATCCTCTCTCAAATCAGGCCGTTTTCCTAACAGCCTGCCACGGCTCCCCATTGCTTGTAGAATGAAATCAAAAAGTCATAAAACCTGTAAGGGGCTGATTTAGTATTTGAATCTGTCTGTGTCTGGTTCCAGAGTCCAAGTGTGTCCCTCTCCCCATGGGTGATGCTCTGCATCTCTGAGGACCATAACTGCATAGCTGCCTTCTGTACTCGGCCGATACAGCAGCTATGTCAGAAGAGTAGTTGTCTCATGAAGCTGGAGCCCTGGGGCATCAGGGAATTTGCATCTTGCTTCAAGGAGGCTAGGAAAGATGGGAAGAGGAGGCCAGGGCGGGAAGCCAGCCCATTAACCACAGGACGCTGTTGTCTGCTGTCCAGTGGTGAGCCTTGCAAAGCCCCAGTCAGTCTTCACAGAGCTTTCGCATCACGACAATGGCGTCTGTGTTGAGTCCCTTGACCATGCCAAGCAGTTGACATGCATTTGGTGACTAGTTCTCCAACAACCCAGTGGGGTCGGTTTTGCTAGTTTCAGCGCTCAGAGAAGTGGACTGAATAATTGAACATAGACCTGTTTATGGTTCGAGTTCGTGTTTTTGCTCCCAGGACCTGCTGCGTGTCTAATTTAGGCTTAGAACGCCCCTGGGAGGTGGATATCATCAGTTCCATTTTATAGATGCTGAAAATAGAGCTGAGAAAAGTTAAATGACTTTGCCCAGTAGACAGCTGGCTGGGCCAAGACCAAAGGCCATTCTCCGCCCTCTGACCACAATATTCCCCTTGTCCAACATCAGCAATTCTTCAGGTCTCTAGAGTGTATATGCCTTTTGAAGGACTTGCCCTTATGATTGAAACCAGCCTGGGCAGGGCATCAAGAGGCCGGGGCCTCAGCTTACCTCTACCAATGGCTGGCCATGTGATGGTGACATGCTACCTTCTTTCCATGGGCTGTCGTCATCTTCAAAGTTTCCTCCAGCATGAGAATTATGCTCTTTCTTTACATTAAAAAGATAATACATATTTGTTGTGAGCATGGTCGATAATATGGAAATATAAAAAGTAAAAATAAACAAAAACATGAAGTCCTCATCTCCTTACCATTGCTAGAGGCAGCTGTTAATAGTTTGGTGTGTTTCCTTCCAAATTTCTCTCTCAACAGAAATAAGCATATGTAAGTTTGTTTATTCTCCCAAAATTTATTTTTTAACTTAAAATATGTTTTAGTGATCTTTCTGTGCCATCACATATAGATGTACTTTATTCTTTTTAAACAAGATATCTTGGATGCACTTCCTCATCAGTACATTTTCCTCTACTTTTAAAATGAAAAATAATTTTTTGTAGTATGGATAAGCATAATTCATTTGGGCATTTACATTATTTTTAGTTTTTTTGATATGATAAACAATGCTGAAATAAACATCTTTGTACATATATCCTAACTCATGTGTACACATATTCCTTTAACATGAATTTTTAGAAGTAGAACTGCCAGTAGATCAAAGAAGACACACATTAAAAAATGTGAGAGATGCTGCCAAACTCACTCTCCAAAGGGGCCAAATGACCTTCCTCTCCACAGTGCAGAGGGGCAGCCCGAGGACGTTCACATTTGCCCCCTTGGAACCTGGATAGCAGGTGCAGGTACTCCGACATTCATATCACAGATGAGACAACAGAAGCTCAAAGAAGGGAAGTGAAGGTCTCAGTGTCATGCAGAAGCTGGGGTCAGAGTTGGGATCAGAGCCCCGGTGTCCCAGATCCTGAGTCTGAGTGCTCTGTAGCCCTGCAGTGCTGGCTGTGGTGGAAAGAACTCGGACTCTGAGGTCAGAACTCCTGAGTGAATTCTTGCCATGCAACTTGCCACCTCTGTGACTTTGGCCAAGAGACATAATATCCCCAACCTCAGTTTCCTTCTCCATGAAATGGAGACGGCAACACCACCAAGGAGGGACTGTTGTGAGGATTAAAGGAGAATGTATGTAAGGCTCTGGCCCCTAGAAAGTGCTCTCTAAAATCTCCTCCCTTCTGGGAGTTGGGGCCAGCGAATTCTCCTGCATGCTAGAGCTCTTCTGCATTCATCCAAGAAGGTAACTGAGGACTTATTGCCCAACCATGCACAACTCAAAAATTATTGGTGAATATTGTTGAAAAAGCTTGCAGTTCAGAAGGTTTTTTTGTTCATTTAGAAGCAGAAAAAAAATAGTTCTTCTCTGATGCAGCAAGAACTGGAAGTGTAGCTCTGAATGTTAGAGGGAGGGCTCGGAGACTTGATTGTTCCTGATACAATTATGAAAGTGATTTCAGGAGAGCCCAAGTAGACTCTCACCTTAAAACAGCTCTAGAGGCAAATTCATTTCTCCGTGGGTTCACCAAAGGGTCATCCCACTATTTGTAGGCTTATAGTGCTTTGGGGGTGCAGGATAATGGGAGAAGTGGCACATTGTTTTTAAAAAACAGCCACAATCATTTCCCTCCCTGTGTCTGGGTCTTTGGGGACTCCCCTGCCACACTGACTCAGAGCTTGCCCATGTGAGTTGCCTTGGACAATGGAACATTAGCAAATGTGACAGAGACTTGAAAGGAACTTGAGCATTGGAGCTTCCCTCTCTTGTAGGCTTGAGTCCACCACACAAATAAGCCTGAGCTAACACGCTGCAGAATCTGCACAGAAGATCATTGAGGTGCCCCAGCCAACAGTTTGTCAATCACCAGACCTATGAGTGAGGCCATCCTAACTCATCCAGCTTCAGCCAAACCACCAGCTGACCAAGATCGGCCAAGATGGCTCAAACCAAAATGTTCTAGGCAACCTACAGAATTAAGAGAAAAAAAGCAATGTTTCTATTTTAAGTCATTAAATTTTTTGGATGGTTTATCATACAGTAAAAGCTAACTGATGAAGATATTTATTGAATGAATACCTGGATGAATCGACCAGTATCCCAGGGTAAGGAGAAATGGCCTTGTCCTCGTGCGCAGAAAATGTTTCAGAACCATGGACAGAGGCATAAGACATGGGTCTGCTTGAGGCCAGCTATACATATGCCAGGCCCTGAGGTGAGAATGAGAACAGTACAGGACTCAGGGTACAGGGGAGACAGAAGTGCAAAACAACACAGCCCTGATAAGGGTGCTAGAGAGTCTTGCCAGACGGCTGTTAACTCAGGAAACTCCTCAGTCCCAGACAAATCAGGACTGTTGCCGGTCACCTGACACCACAAGTTTAGGCAATCACAGAGCTGGGGGTAGAGGGCAGGGGAGGTGGGGGAGTCAGTTGATTGCTGCCTGTCCAAGACTCACTGGGGGAGGATTTTGGGTCAGTTTCCTAACTTCCTTCTCCACCCTTTGTACACAGCTTGGCTTACCATTACTTCCCTGGAGAAAAGTCAGACTTTGTGTCACGGGAATCTTGAGTCTGCAATTTCATAATAACAATAATCTCTTGGTTTTGGACAGTGCTTAGACTCTGATAAATCCTCTCATAGTCACATATTATATAGTCTGGCTTGATCCTCGTAACCCTTCTTGAGAAAAGCGGAGAATCCAGGTGCATTCCCATTATCTAGTCCTTTTCTCCCCTCTTATTCTGTAAGTGTGTGAGCCAGGATAGGGGAACAGCCAAAGGAGCAGCAGACCAGGAGTCCAGAATTCTGGATTCCCTGCATCCTAAGATTTTCTAACTAGATGAGTGTCCTTAGGATTCAACATCCAGGCACATGAAATGGATTGTCTCGCCCTTATGATAGAATGACAGGTCAGGACTCGTCTTCAAATTCTTTTACGCTCTGAATTTCTAGGAGTCTGCTGAGGCTCTTTTGTTCATTATATGGAGCACTATTTGGGAGCCTCCTAGATCGCTGCCTGTTTTCCTGGTATTTGTGCTGGTTGGGTCCCTCAAAGTGAGTGGCTTTTGAGTTGAGTTGCTACACATCCCAGTTCCCAGTTGCCACATAGCCACATATCCAGGACAGTGTGGGTCCCAGGGGCTGGATGGAGGGCTGCCCAGGTGACTCATCGGCTCATGAGAACCACACATGGGAAGGGCATGGACTTCAGGGCCTCAGAGTTGATTGCATCCCAAGCTTCAGATGCCCCCAGTACTCTCCCCCCATCTCTGCTCTGCTTCCCTCTGCACAGCAGCTTTCATCTCTCAGGCCAGCTTTCTCTGCGAGGCTGGACTCACATCTTCTTAGATTCACTCCCAGAAGAGAAGGGAGTCTCCCTTTATTTCATTTTGAAAATACCCTCAGGGGAGGCCTCCAATCGGTCTGGCCTGGGTCGCACGCCCATTCCTGTAACCAGGCAGGTGGGAAGCATCTTTCGGAGCTACATGGTTGGAGCTGGGGGAGAAACAGTTTCCAAAAGACGGGAGTCATCGTCAGAAGAGGAGAGAGATGGAGAGCAGATGAAGCGGTGGCACTCACTGCAGGGTTTTCTTCCCCATTTTGGGGGTGAGGAGCCGATGCAGAGAGCTCGACCACATCGTCTGAGGTTTGATGATCGGGAAGCCAGAGCTAGGATTCGAACATGGGCAGCCTGACTCTAAAGCCCACAGTCTTTCCACTGTAGCTTCCTACCTACGTTCCGTTACCCTATGGTGGCAGGGGGGTGGACCACATGACTTCTGGGCTTTGGGACTACGGCAGGCCTGGGGGAGACATCCATGTCTCAGGGTGTTCTTCATAAGGCAGTGCTGTGCTCATGGGAGAGATCTGGGCTGGGAATCAGGAGACATTGGCATTAGTCTTAGCTCTCCATTGCCTTGCTGTGTGACCTTGAGAAAGTCACTTTCCTTCTCCGGGTTTCAGCATCTTCTCTGCCAAATGGAGATGATCGTCCCTGAGTCCCTCCTATAGGCATTGAGGGGAACTAATGAAATAATTCTGTGAATGAGCTTTCAAAAGCTGAAAAGCCCACACAGATGTGAGGATTATTCTTGTGATCTTGGGCCCCACAGGATTAGCTTAAATTTATGGCAAGAGGAGGGATGGGGACTAACAGAAATGTCCAGATGTCTAGCAGCCTCGCTCAAATAACACAATACAACCTGCTTTGCACGGTGGCCCCTGATTGATTTATTTACAGTGGGTGACTCACGCTGGGCTTCCTGGCTCTTCCTTGAACTCGCTCTCACCTCTCTCCCTGCTGCCCTGGGTCAGGGGCCATGAGTTCCTTTTATGACAGTGCGCAAGGCTGGCCATGTGGTTCTGGTTTCTCTTCTCTTTTTTTCCCTCAGGCCAAGAAATGAGGACACCGAACCACTTCTTGGGATGGCTGCATGGTGCATGTTTATTTATTATTCCCTGAGGGAGGAAGCACAGTCTGTTGGAACCAGGAAGAATCAGAGGCTGCCATCTAACTCCATAGGAGGCCAATAGGGGAATCACTTGAAAAGAGGACTCTTGGCAGAAACTCTTGGAAATCCCTGGGTAAAGTGAAAAGAAACCGTTTTGTTTTTCTACTGAAAGACCTCTCAGGGCCCTAAATACACTAATGAGGTTTTTTTTTTTTTTAATTTTTTTTTTAAAGATTTTATTTTTCCTTTTTCTCCCCAAAGCCCCCCAGTACATAGTTGTATATTCTTCGTTGTGGGTCCTAGTTGTGGCATGTGGGACGCTGCCTCAGCGTGGTTTGATGAGCAATGCCATGTCTGCGCCCAGGATTCGAACCAACGAAACACTGGGCCGCCTGCAGCGGAGCGCGCGAACTTAACCACTCAGCCACGGGGCCAGCCCCTACACTAATGAGTTTTGCTCATCATCAAGAAGGGGTTAGAGCACCCACATTTCCCAATATATTTTCTTTTTGGCCAGACTTTCTTTCCCTGACGGAGCATGTTTGGGATGGAGTCCTGCTGAAGACACTTTGGGAAAGAGTGACCCAGTGTCACACTCTAATTTCACGGACAGGGACATGGAGGCCCAGAGAGGGTGAGTCAGGTGGAGCAGAAGACCCATCTGCTGTGCCCTGTTTCCTGCTCCAGGACTCTTTCCAGAGCAGCAGCCCACTCACATCCACCCCAACAAACTCTCTCCGCCTCCATGACAGTCCAGGTTGTTTTCCAATTTGGAGGTGCCATTGGGCCCCTTGAAAAGAAGAGAATGTGCAGTTGCTTGGTAAAATACCTAAAGTAAGAGAGAATGTGGGTATGAATGTGACCAGGAAGGCTGGGTGTGGGGAGAGCCCTTGGTTTGCATCTTCACTGGGGACCGGACCAGAGGAAGTGGAGAAAGAAGGCCTCAGGGCATAAACTGGATGCTGCTCTTGGGCCGTGGGTTGAAAATGGCTGTTCATTTTCAACTTGCTGCTTGCTGAGAGCCTGGCGTGTCCTCCAGGAAACATGGCCCAGGCAGCACATGTTGGGTTGAAGGGCAGCCTGGGAGCTGTCCAAGGTGTGTGTTCTCAGGCCCAGAGGAGCTGCACCTGGGGGCAAGGGCACTGTGGTTTACAGTCAGGAGAATGACGACAATCACAGCTACCATTACCAAGTACTGCTGGGCCCCAGGGGCTGTTCCAGCAGCTTTGCACATATTTACTCATCTCCTTCTCACTTCAGCTCTGTGATGCAGGTGCTGTCGCTGTCATTGAAATATTACAGAGGAGGAAAACAAAGCAAAGAAAGATGAAGGGTCTTGTCCAAGGTTGTAGGGCTCATAAATGGTAGAGGTGGGATGGGTTTCTCCCCAGCAGTCTGGCTGCAGAACCAACACGTTTAAACCACGATGCTCTACCACTGCTATGGAGAATTAGAGAGTCTTGGGAAATGCTGCTCTGATTGGCAATGAAACCTTTGGAGATGCTTATAAAATCAGAATATTAGAGCTGGAATAAGCCTCATCAATCATTTAGTCCACTCTCTTCATTATAACTGATGAAGGACAGGCCCAGGTACAACAGACTGGCCAAGGTCAACAACTTTGCGCCATACTAGACAAATGGAATTGACCTTCCTGGCAACAGTGGGAGCAGTGGGAGGCTCCTTGCCCTGGAGTTACACTCCAGCCATGTTGCCTCCCTCTCCACAGCACCTCTGAGGCCAACTGGGCTCATCTGGCAGCCTGGGCCCAGCATTTGTTAAGTCCCACATCCAAATGGCCCCAGGGTCAGATGCCCCCCGACACTGAAGAATGGAACTGCCCCTCCCATCCACATCTCCCCCATCCATGCCCATCTGTTGATCCAACTTTAAAAAGAAAAAGAAAAACATAACAATCACAACTGAAACACTTTAAAATGATTTTGAGATCAAAAAACTTCCCCAAAACATCACAAAGTATTAAGATCTCTACATGAATTCCCTTTGTCTATTAAGAGTCTTTCTAATTCAGTAAACAGGATCCCAGGCCCTGCCCCCTCCCTCCAGGGAGGCCATGGGCTGCCTCCAAGACTGCTGCATTAAGCTGCGCAGGTCGACGGATCTTTAATCTTGCTGTGCACATGTTGCGAAGAATAAAACCAATTTTGTTTAGGAAACGAAGGGCCAAACTTGCTGGATAATCATTCTTTGTGTAACCTCACCCCTTGTCCTGATCAAGGAGGCCAGGCAGGCTTTGCTGAGCAGCCCTTGAGGGTCCCAGGCTCTTTGGGTCCAAGGTGGGAGAGAGGGTAGAGTCCTCACTGGGAATCCCTGCCCCGAATCCTATTGATTCTCCCCTTTCAGCACAGAAGGCAGCTCCCACCCGGGCTGCTCAGGGATCAAAGCTAATCTGGATGTAATTCCCCGCCCAGCTCACGGCACCCTTAGCAACACGTAAATACAGATTAAAGGGTTATAGAAATGCAATTTTCTAATTAATCAGTGCAAAGCCAGCTACTGTGGGGGACGTAGATTTCAGCTTTTATGTGAGGAGTTGTTTCTTTGAATTCAGTTTACAAAATGCAAGTCCTGTTTCTGTGATTTCTGATGCTAATGGCTGTGGGGTGGTCGGGAGGTCTGACAATTCCCAGGAATTTGCCCATAGTGGCCCCAAATTCTCAAGTTCTCAGTGGGAGACTTTGGTCCATGGACAATGCACAACCTTGTGTGGGGTGGAAAGAGCCTGGGCTTGGGGCCGGTCAGTTCAGGTTCAATCCTGGCCTGGTCCTTGACTGGCTGTGTGGCTTAGGACATGTTACCTAACCTTTCTGAGCCCGTTTCCTCATTCTTAAAAAGATGATGAGACCTGCCTCATGGGGTTGCTGTGAAGATTAAATGCCGCGTTTGAAAGTGTGTGGTCTGGTGCCTGGAGAATTGATAGCTGCTGTGGTTTGCAATTGAAGACAAAAATTCCAGAGGGCACAGTGTAGGGAGAGACGGCCAAAAACCCCAGGGCTGAGCCTCTATCACGTTTCTGGCAGGATTCTGAGATTTAGTATTTGCCCTGAGGAGTGAACAGGGCTCACAAACCCAGGAAGGGTGAGGTCTCCCTGGAGTTTCCTGTCCTCCTTTCCTCATTGTCCCGCCAAACCGCCCCCAGCTCTGAACGAGACACTCCAGTGCTGGACTGCACACGGGGTCAGCGAGGAAGCATTCACCACAGCATCCATCAGGATTCTAATTACGGTAACGACTATGGGCTGGGCGTGCTGTGGGCTTTGTCTCACTGTATCCTTAAAGACGAACAGCCGAGGTGGATACCAATTCTGTTCCCATTTTTCGGATGGGGAAACTAAGACTTTAAAGAGGTGGAATAACTTGCCTCATATTGCAGGGCCTTCCTTAGCTTGACTGCCATTTCCCTTCCTCTCTTTATGGCTCGAATGCTCCTCTCTAGGGGTGTGAGTGTGTATGCATGTGTGTGTGTGTGTATCTACTCAAATTTCCATGCACAGCCCCCTGAGTGCTCATGCGGCCACATGCACACTGGTCAGTGTGTCAACCATATGCTTTGGCCACCAGTGCCCCGGCTGCCTACTCACAGAGGAAACCTCACGGAGAATGAGGTGTGGAAAGCAGCAGGCCCCAGGGGAGAGGGAAAGGACAGCTGTGAGAATTTAGGAAATAGAATCCTATTTTTCTACAGGAATGATCTCGGTTATTTCAGACCCATATCCTGTTACCAGTGAAGGCTGCCAGGGTCGCAGGAGGAGGGTCCCGAGGCTCCTGCCTTCGAGAGTGACCGGCAAGCTCAGCGTTTTGTGCAGATCTGGGAACCCCTCCAGGAATGAGAACACTGCTTTTCTCCGAGTCATTCTCTAAGCTTTCTTAGGCCTAGGCTCTGACCTCTGACCTCATCTATGACCTTTGGCAACCCTTGGGCATCTATAGTCCTCAATTTTCTTATCTGAAAAATGGAAAAAAAAAACAAACCCAAAAGCAAAAAACCTAAACCTTGCTTGTCTATCTTAAAGGATTATCATGAGGCTCGAATGAGAATATACAGGAGAACTTGCTTACAAATGTGGAATGAGCAAGGATGGTGTGAAGAAGAAAGAGCTCATAGACAATGAGCTCTTTTGAAAAGTGAGGCTAGGCAAATTCAAGTTCTCCGTCTTGTCCACGACCCTCTGCCACAGTGGAAACCCCAGGGCTGGGATTGCTCGAGCAGCCTGGGAGTCACTGAGCGCTGTCACTTTAAAAGTAAAGTGAAGTGTTCATTAGCGGGGCTATTTTTCAGGTGTGTTCTAATTGTACTAATTAACTCTAAGGTAGATTTTAGCACTCCAGCCTCCATCGCTGCCTTCAAATGCCAAAACAAATCTTGCCATAATTACCAGCAATCCTTTTCATTACCGGCTGCCTAATTATCCTATTAATAGCACATCCTAAGAGACAGTATTTGCTTGGCAGGCAAATATTTGTTTTTAAATGAGCAAACACAAAGACAAACTGCTCTGTTTGCAGAAGGATTCCAAAATGCAAAATGGTTGATATTCATGCAAAAAATAATCATCCAAGTAAAACCAAATGCTTAATCCATTTGAAGCATCTGAGCATTAAAAACATGTTTTTTCCTGCTCTGGCTGCGGTCCTTCCTCACGGAGGGTCTGGGTGCTGGAGGGTTCTTTAAGACCTCTCTGTGAGATGGAGTTGGGGAGAAACTCAGTCAAGGATGGAAAGATGAAAACAATAATCGACACGGAAGAAAGTAATGTTAGAGCTTGAAGGAGACAGGGAGCCTCGAGGCCAGGGGTTCCCACACCTGGCTGATCATCAGAGTCACCTGCGGAGGGACTGGTCCAAATGTAGCTTCCCAGGCCTGCTGATTTTTTTTCCTTTTGTGAAGGTTCCTAGGAGATTTTCATGTGTGTCCGGCTTTGGGACTCACTGATCTAATTCAATCCTCCATTTAACGAGAGAAGATAAGTGACTGAGGTCATATTGGATCTGTGACAGAACCATGATCAGAACCAGGTCACCCTTAATTCGACCTCCATGTTTAATGAACTTTCCTTTATTTCAAAAATAACAATCACCACACTAATTGCGGTGAATTTAAACCATATAGAAGTGCATTGTTAAAGTGAAAATGACAGCTCCCACCTCTTCAACCACCCCAGTGCCATCCCCACGCCAGCGTGTTCCTGTCGCCCCAGCGCACTTGAGCGCACACGCTTGCTTTTCCCTTTCTTTTTAAACAAGAATGAGAGACCGCACTGTACATTAGGTTGGACCATATGAAATTGCTGATGTGTGACTCCTTTGCAACAGAAAAAATGGCAATTTCAGGGGGTTCAACTTGAGATACTGTTCTACATTTGTGGCCACGGTCTGTCAAACACCTGCCATGTATTGTATAGGAAGGCGGTTCCCTAAGGGACAGGTGGCCGTGGAGTGACTTCTGCCTGGCCCGTGCACAGACACTGGAAAGCACGGGTGCTGTGCAGGACCCACCCCGTCGGGGCTCTCCACCTCGGTGTGCTCACTCCTCCCCCTGGCCTCTAAAAGTCAACAATTCACCTCTACCACCACCCCACCTCATAAACCCTCAGCAGCTCCCCACAGCTTCACGGGGACAGCTCCCCCAGGGCCGCCACACCTCTCCACCAAAGGGTCCCTCTGGCACCCCCACTTGCCTCCCACCATCCTGGTCGCTCTCCCTGCCAGGACGCCCGCCCACCCAGCATGGATGGGCACGCAGTAGAAGCTCAAGGAAAGGCGCTCCCAGGAGTTGAGGACCTCCTCCTCTTGTGTTTGTCTCTTAGAAAAGATTTGTGACCATCTTCACGGTCCCCACAAGACCCCGCTTCGTCACTTGTCAAATGGGTCAGCTCTGTGGCAGCTACCAACTCAGTGGGAGCCGTTATTGCCATTCTTAGGGCTGAGTTTTGGGGGCGGGGGGAGCTGGGCTTCTCATTTATTGTTAAAATTACAAAAGCCACACATCATTATGGATAGTTTGATAAGGGAAAACAATCACTCATAATCCCCAACATGTTATTTTTGTTTATTCTCTTCCAGTCTTAAAAAAAATTTTTTTATTGTGGTAAAATACATATAACAGAAAATCTACCATCTTAATTATTTTTAGGTGTACAGTGCAGTGGTATTAAATGCATTCCTGACGTTGTACAACCATCACCACCATCCCTCTCAATAACTCTTTCTTTTTTTTTTTTTTTAAGATTTTATTTTTTCCTTTTTCTCCCCAAAGCCCCCCGGTACATAGCTGTGTATTCTTCGTTGTGGGTTCTTCCAGTTGTGGCATGTGGGACGCTGCCTCAGCGTGGTCCGATGAGCAGTGCCATGTCCGCGCCCAGGATTCGAACCAACGAAACACTGGGCCGCCTGCAGCGGAGCGCGCGAACTTAACCACTCAGCCACGGGGCCAGCCCCTCAACAACTCTTTCATGCTATGAAACTGACCCTGTACCCCTCCAACAGCTCCCCACCCCCTCCCCCAGTGCCCGGCTCCCGCCGCTCTGCATTCTGTCTCTGTGAACTTCACGACTCTAAGTACCTCACCTAAGCGGGATCATACAGTTTTGTCTTTTTGTGGCTGGTACTTCACAGAGACTCACGTCCACAAGGATCACCCCCGTCGCGCCTTAGAGCAGATTTTAATGGTTTGGCTGTTGGTTTGAGAAAGAGGGTCTTTACGATGTTGGAAACATGTCTTTTTATTTTCAATTTTCTCAGAGATGTTAAATTAAGGATATGTTTGAATTTATCAAATAATTGTTAGCAAACGTTAAGTACATTTTTTAAGAATTTGACTTTGAAATGTCGAATTACATCATCAGACCTCCTGGTGTCAAAAGATCTCTGTGTTCCTGATGTCAACCCTAGGAGATCACGAAGAGCCATTCCCTGGTAGACTGTTGACGCAGCGGCATGGACAATACCAAGAAGTTTTACACCTAGATTCGCATTTTAGATCTGTTAAGCTAACCAGAGCTTACTCTATTGTTTATTTCTCTTGGTTATTTTAAATATATATATATATCTCCTCTCTTGAAGAGTTGTTTCTTCCTTTTGCACTAATTTGGTAATTGTATTTTCATGTTTTAATTCATTTTAATGTTTGTCCCTCGTTCTTTTGAATAATTACATTTCCTTCCTTGAATTCTCCATTTTGACTCATCTCTAGAATGACTAAGGCACGTCTTGAAATATTTCTTTTCCAGGAGAGACACGTGGGTGATATATTTTCTGAGGCTTGTATATCTGAAACTGTCTTTATGTTGACCTCTCAGATAAAAACAAATTGGTTGGGTAGGGAATTCTTGGGCTTCACTTTTTCCACCTGCATCAAGATTCTTAAAAAAAAAAAAAAAAAAGTTTCCATTTTCTTCAGGCGTATGGTGCTATCGAGAAATTTGAGGTGAACTTATTTTTTTCATCTTGAATGCTCATAAGACATACTTTAGTTTTTGAAGTCTCAAAAACTGTCCCTAAGAAAAATCTTTTTCATTAGGTATTGCAGTAACACAATGAAAAAGAAAAGGTTTCTTTCATTTTGAGTTTCATTATTGACTTTCCTCCATACGCTTAGTTTTCTTCTTCTTGGTACCTTTGGAAAATATACCATTTTCCAAGGAACAGGTAGAATTTAGATCTAGGAGTATAAATTTATGTGCACACCCCTGGCCCAGTTTTAAAATTCTTTTATTAAAGTTTTATTATGTTACTTATTTGGTTTTTAATCTATATACAGTAAAATCCATTCTTTGGTGTATGGTTCCATGAATTTTGACAAATGCTCAGTCAGATAACCCCCACCACAATCAAGATACAAAATGTTTCTACCCCTTCCCAGAATTCCCTCGTGCTGACCCGTTGTAGTCAGCCCCACCACCAGCTCCAGGCAACCATTGATCTGTTTTCTGTCGTCCGGGTTATTTTTTTTTAATTATTCACTTTACTTCTAGGATTATCATACACTAAAACTGCCTTTTTTTTCTGTGCACATTCTGTGAATTTTAGCACATGTATAGAGTCTTATAATCACCACCACATCGGTTCCATCACTCCAGAAAGACTTGTAAGTCCCCCCCCCACCCCCACCCATAACCCCTGGCAACCACCCCATGTGTCTTCCTCGTCCCCATAGTTATGTCTCTTTGAGAACATCACATAAGTGGAATCAAACAGTTTGTCACCTTTTGAGACTGGCTACTCTCACTTCACGTCATGCCTTTGAGGTTCATCTGAGTTGAGTGTATCAGTGACTTGGTCCTTCTTACTGCTGAGCACCATTCCATCAATTGTGTGCACCAGTTTGGTAGCGGGTCACCCCGGCCCAGTTTTTATAGTCTCGTGGGCATTTGCAAAGGGATTCTGGTTATATCGTTTCTTCTCTGACCTGTCCCTTCCACTCGGTGTTGCCAGGATGCCCCTACCTTCGCCTTCCCCAGCTCTCTTTACCCCTTCCCATTACCCCTCTCATCCCGCGTACCAACTACCACCACCTGTCCTGGGAGTCGAATTTCTAAATGCAGGGGGCATGGGATGGCGGGTAGGGGGTGGGGGGCCGCCTGCTACTCCCGTCAGTGCAGCCCAGGGCCCTGAGACAGAGGCCCTGCTGGGGTGAGCCAGATGCCTCTCTGACTTTCTTTCTGACTCTCTGAGCTATTTGGATTCAGTGGTTGAGTGTGGGCAGGCCCCACTGGAGTTTCTCAGTTCACCCTTGTGGACTTCGCAGCAAGGACTAACCCCACACTTGAGCGTGTGGCCACTTCTTCTCTTAGTGTCCAAGGTGACATTTCTTTATCAGCTGGGACATTGTGACTGTGAGTTGAGAGGGGCTTATTGGGTCTTGCTGGCCCGCTGTCAGTTCACCCACACCGCCTCTGTCCCACATGTCTAACTGCTTTCTCTCTGCCGGTGCTTTCCTCACAGCTATGAACCAGGTCAACTCTCTCCCATCACTTAAAGCACAAACACAAACACAAACCACAGCTGAAATAATCAAATTTTACCTCAGAACTGGGCCCCTCTGTGATGCCATCCAATTACAAAAAGAATTTTCTCGACTGCCAGTTTTATTAAAAGAATATTCTACACTCATTATTGGCACCTTTTTCACATAGGTTCATTCTGAGTTTTTTCCCAGAAAGTAATTTTTAAAGTTTTAAAATTTTATTATTTTTATATTTATCAAATAATATGTGGTCCTTGTATAAAACTTGTAAAGATCAGGAAAGAGTAAACAAGTTGGAAAAAACCCCAATAACAACAATAACCATATTCTCACCCAGAGGCAGCTGTGAATAACATTCTGAACACATCTATTTCACATTTTACCTGAAGATATTTTTCTTTTCCTACGTGATATTGTGCTGTATACAATTTTGAGCATTGATTTTTCTTTTTGCTTAACATTATGTCACGAGTATTTTCCTACAACATTAAAAAACTTTTCACAAACATGCTTTTAATGGTCTTATAGGATTTCATCATACGGATGTACCACATTTTCCTTAACCATCACCTAAATATTAAACATTTAGACCATTTCCAATTTTTCACTGTCATAGGTAACAGTGTGGTTCTCCTTGTCCATCTTTAAACTATCTTAGGATAGGTTTCTAGAGGGAGAATTCTTTCTTAAACAAAGCTAGACATTTCTAAGATTCTTGATACCTGTATAGTTAAGTTGGTTTTCTGCAAAGATGGGCCAAGACACCTGTATAGTTAAGTTGGTTTTCTGCAAAGATTGGCCAAGACACACCCTGCCCAGCAGTGATTTTGAGCACTCCTCTCCCAGGTGGCTGTGGTTGGCCCCAATGCCATCATCAAATCAGTCCTACTAATGTGAAAGGTGGGCCTGGGCTTTGTGGTTTTGCTTTGCATTCTCTAAGTGCTGCATGTCAGCCATGATATAGACATGCCATGTTTTATTTAACTATTTCCCTTTTATTCGTCATTTAGGTTGTTTCCAATTTCTCATGCTCATAACTAATGTTGCATTGACTATCCTTGCCCATAAATTATTCACATCATTGATTATGTTTTCTATTTCCCCCGTATTCCCCTCAATTTCTCAGGTCTCTGCTGCCTGTCACTTCCCTGAGTGCCCTCTAAGAAGTGCCCTTCAACCTGTCCCTCTCTGACCCCTTCATCCTGCTTTATTTTTTTCTGGGTTATTATCAGCTGATCTGTTGTTTATTTATTTATGGTCTTGTCCCCACCATTGTCGTGTAGCTCCACAGAGGCATGGATCTTTGTTTGTTATTATAGAAGTAACACATGGTCATTGAATCAAATTTATAAATAGAAAAATAGGATAAAGGACACCAAACACAATGGTTCCTATTTTGATATGCTTCCTCTAGTCTTTTGTTGTTGTTTTGATTTTAACATAATTAAAATCATGCTATATATAATTCTATAATAGCTTTGTTCAGTTAACAGGGTACCATACATATTACACTATAGTCTTTGGAGTGTATGTGTGTGTGTGCGTGTGTGTGGGTGTCCGTTGACTATTGTAACCCATTGTAATCAGGTTTCTGCTCCCACCTCACAGGTGCCTGTATTGGAAAGGTCACTTCTGGCCTCCCAATCTCTAAATCCTCTGCCACTTTTCAGTCCTCATGTACTTGGCCTCCAGCACCCTTGAAAAGCTTCTTGAAGTGTTCTCATTCCTGGGTTTCTATGACACCACCATCTTCTTGTCTTCTTTCTTTCATTCCAAAGATAATTTGCTGATGTCATGTTTGGTTTTAGAAGGTTACATTTTCACATAATATAAATTCAAAGCCCCATGATTTGTCACTTATTTTCAGATCGATGTGGCTTGGAAGGAAGTTTACAGTACTAAGAATTTTAGGGCAGAAGGTAAAGTATTTGGGTTATTTTCCAAAGGACACCGGGAAGCCCCCTCTCCCCTCACAGCATCATCTGTCGCAGGCCGGCTACCCTCAATCCCTTCCCTCTCCTATTTTTTCTCAGAAAATTTTCTACGTATTTTTTTCTTCTATTTTTTTCATTGTGGTAAAATATACACAACGTAAGACTTACCATTTTAACCATTTTTAAGCGTACGGTTCAGTGGCATTGAGTATAGTCACATTGTGGTGCAACCATTATCACCATCCATCTCCAGAACTTTTGCATCTTCCCAAACTGAAACTCCATACCGTTAAGCACTAACTCCACATCTCCCCAGCCTCTGGCAACCATTGTTCTAGATTATTGCAGGTACCTCATATAAATGGAATCTACAATATATGTCCTTTGTGTCTGGCTTATTTCACTTGACCTAATGTCTTGAAGGCTGGTCTCTATTTCCTTTAGTCTTTATTGTGCACCTGCTTTATGCCAGGTCTATACCGGGGCCTGGGTATACGGAGGAGATGTGACCTAGGGCAGGTAAACACCATCAGCTGAGACATCAGTCATTAAGCCCATAATAGGGATTAGCCAATCATATACTTTCCAAACTCATGATCAACAGAGAGGGAAATGGATAAAGGGAAGATTAGATGAATACAGGGAGTGGAGGAAGAAAGACCTGGAACATTGGCTGGGGGAGAGGGAGGCTTGGGATGGGGTGGAGATCAATGTGGTTAACCAAGATCTGGAAACCTCTCAAGAACGAGAGGTGGTAGAGGGTGGCAGTGTCAAATCCAAACTCTATGCGTTTAGCATCATAAGAGATCAAGGCTGGAAGGGGGCTGAGAAATCCATACCTACAGTTTCATTATGAGTGATTCAAAGAAACAATCACAATTCTCACTTGAACTCCTAGGATCCAGTCCTGGAGCGCCCTGCAGAAGGTACTGCTGTCACCGGTTGGCATGTCTCCTTTCAGTTCTTCTACGCTTTCAAATCTATGACTGTGGACTTACGGAGATCTGTTTCTTTCTGTGAGGGTTCGTGCATGCTGTAACCTAAGTGGACTCGTGCTCTGTGTGTTTCTGCAATTTGCCCTTTTCGTCCAACAGTGTATCCTGGAGACCATCTCACAGAGGGGCTGACAGAGGTATTTTGTTCTTTTTAATGTCCCCATCATATTCCATAGCATGAACACTAGTTTGAATGTTGGTTTGGCTGCTTTAACAAAGACCAAATAGCAGAAGTTTAGACAGGGTAAGGAGGTGTGGTTTTCATGTGAGCGGTCCAGCAGGTGGTGCCTCAGGGGTGGGCAGCTCAGCTCCACCACCTCATCCAGGCACCCAGGCTCCTCCAGCCTCATTGTTCTGCCTTTTCCCAACATGTTTTCCCCATCCCCAAGGCAGCAGCCAGCTCACCACTCTCAGAAAGGGGAGTCCAGGCCCTGGGAACAGGGAAAGAGGAAATGGAGGGCAAGCAGCTGCTTTTTAAGGGTATGATCTGGAACAGGCACACATCACTCTGCTTACAATTCCTTGGCTACTTCTGTCCTACAGCTGTTGTCCTTGGCTGCAAGGGAGGCTGGGAAATGTAATTTCCAGGTGCATGTCCACGAGCCCAGCTATTACTAAAAGAAAGGGGAGAATGGATATGGGGCCACAACGACAGCCCCTTCCACTGTGTGTATGTATCTTCATTTCCTTAATCATTTCCTATTAGTGGATCTTTAGATTTATAAATGAGGACACTGAAGCTCAGCTAAAGTGACGATCTACCTGTGTTCTCATAGTCCCCTGACCAGCACTCAGGTCTCCTGCCTCCCACTACAGTGCTTTGGCTCAAGCACTGGGTGTCAACGAACCAAGCCCTTGGTGACCAGGGCAGCCTATCCAAAGGGTCTCTTGGAGAGCAGTCTCTATCTGGCCGGAGGAGGAGGTGGCCTTCGGGCAGGAGAGGCCCCTATGTCACTGTGACTGACTGAGCACATGACTCCCTGACACGGCCAGTGGGTGCTGCAGCTTGCCCGCCAATCAGATATCACAGCTGGGTGACTGTCGCTTGGCTCAGTGTGTCCCAGTCCTCAGCTTGTGTGGAGAGCCGACACACCTCTTCCAGCCAGCCAGGAGCCTCAGCAGGACTCAGGCCTCTCTTCACTGCCCAGAAACCCCCGCCGTCTCAACCCGGATAGTGCCAGGCTCTTTAACCCACGAGCCCCCCAAGTCACACGGGTGTGACTGCCTGGGTTGACCCCCGCCCTAGGGTGAAGTGCCCCTACCCGGAGCCTCATCCTGTGCTTCCTTCACACCACCGACTCCTCCAGCCTAGCGCTAGGCTCGGAGGTTTAAAATAAGCCCTGGTAACACGTCCAAAAGGCATGTGCGACAAACAGTACTGTGGTACGTCATGTTGACGCTGACTGACAGGTGCCGTGGGGAGAGTGACAGAACTCACAGCCGCAGCGTGCCCTGGCATCACACACAGCGAGCCGCCAGCTCATCCGCGTGAAGGCTGCGCCACCTCATAACCAGGTCACGAGCCACACTCCCGTCCCCGGAGCCTGGTTAGCTGTCCCTCGCGGGTCACAGGCTGCCTGGCTCCTGAGCAGCGCTCGATTGGCTGGGGGGCGGGGAGGCGCAGAGGGAGGAGGAGGAGCGAAAAAGGCGGAGGGAAAGAGCCGCCGAGGCAGTTGGAGATTAACAAGCTGCGTGAGTCGTCAGTGACCAGGGGAAAGCTGGGGGGTGTCAGTCAGAGACGGAGATAAATTATTACAGCGACACAGAGGTCCCGACAACGACGCAGAGATGTGAGAGAGAGACCCAGTGAGATGGAGCTGGAGGTGGAGGAAGAAACCGGGACGGAGAGAAACAGGGGCAAAGAGGCCCAAACGGGGGAGCCTGGGGACGTCCCAGAGGGGCAGGGTGGCTGGATTCTAGGGGACAGTCCTTTAATACCACCTGAAAACAGAGTCTCCAGATCCCATGAGCCTGCTGCCATCACCTTAGTCCCCAGAGATGAACCAGGTCCTCCCACCAGGCGCAACAGTGGCCATTTTAATGAACCCAGGAGGAGGTCCCTGCGGCCTAAGGACTGGTTCAGATTAATTGACCGTGGTTGCTCTGCCCAGCCCAGCAGCAGTTAGGTGATTTAAAACCAGAGAGAGAGAGAGAGAAATGAGGAGGCCACCTCGGAGAGGTCTGAATGTGGCCCCCCGCGGCCCCCCGCGGCCCTCCGCGGCCCTCACAGCGTCTGGTCTCCTGCCGCTTGTCAAGACACCAGAGGTATTTGCGGATATTTCCTCAGGAACAATGAGCCTGTTTATTCCCAGGTGGCTTTGGGGTACAGGAGCCCCCCTCAGACACGGCTGATTTAGGAAGACATCGGAAGAGGTGGTGCCTGTGCTGTCGGGCCCTCGAGGACCACCCACCGCTGTGGAACCGCTCCTCCTCCGCCTGACCCGGGAGGAAATTCAGCAGGCTTCGGCAGCCTTGGGCGGGAGGTGAGACGAACTGGGATCTCACCCAATTCTGGTCCTGCCTCCACGTGCACTGGAGCCCCTTCCTGCTCTGAGCCTCAGTTTCCCACCTGTACCAGGAGGAGGTCAGGCCAGGGGTGAAGGCCCTGTGAGCTCTGCTCTAAAGCTCCGAAGTCTGTGTCTGGTGGCGAGCCCAGGTCCTCAGCATCCTCGCAATGACAGGTGGCACGAGTCCCCAGGCTAACGTGGCTGGAGCTGCCCCTCTAGGGCACCTGCCTGCTGCGGGACCACCTCGCCCAGCACTCCCGGCCCCCTTTCCTTGCACTTCCAGCTGACCCAAGTGCCTTGGAGTGCCACAGAGCTGGGAGAGGTTGGGCTTCAGGGGTCACGAGCTAAAGGTGTTACATGGTCTTAGAAGGTCAAGACTGAGAGTGTGGCCTCTGAAATCAGACACCCTTAAATTTGAACTCCAGCTCTGCCACTTCCTGTCTGGTGCCTTCAGACCATCGATTGAACCTGTCATAGCCTCAGCTTTCTCATCTGTGAATGGGGATAATAGCAGTGTCTAAATCATAGGGTCGTCGTGAGGGTTAAACGAGATAACTCAAGTGAGGTGCTAAGTAGGGAGTTGGGCACAGGGACTGTCCTCGTGCACGCTGTGTCCTAATGTTTACCATGTGGATGTGCATACATGCGTGTATTTGGACAATCAGTGAACACACATTTATACACGGTATGTCACAAATTCTGACAGCTCAGAGGGATACAGCAAAAGCAAGATTGCTCTCGCCTTCTCTCATCCTATTCCTCTCTCCGGAAGTGCCTGCTGTTAGGAGTCTGTATTCTTCCAGACTATTTTATAAGCATTTATATATGGTGTGTTAATATAGAAATACATGGCTTGTTTGTTTACAAAATAGTATATGCATTATCCTACAACCTGTTTTTTTGCTTAACAATATGTCTTTATAGATTCTTATTTTTCTTTTTTGCAAAGATTTGTTCCTTTTAAAAGCACCCAAACTGCTGTGACTTGTCCTAGAGTATAAATGTGTATCAGTTTAACCTCCCTCTGTTGATGGCCCTGCAGTTTCATTCTTCTTTTTTGCTTGTTATGGCAACAAATATCTCAGACATATTGCTTTGTGTACATGTGCAAGTATTTCTCCAGGATGGCTACTCAAAAATTTCTTGGTTGAAGGGTGTGCACATTTAAAAGTATCATGGATTATGCCAGCTTGCTTCTCAACAATGATATTCCAATTTATACACCTGCCAAAAGCACCTAAGACCATTTCTTCAATCCACCTCCAACATTGAGTATGTTCCTCCTCCCTCCCCCCAATTTTTTCCAATCTGATAGATGATAAGCAACATCCCAGTACTGCTGTAATTTGCATTTCCTGATTACTTGTAAGCAGGAGCATCTTCTTGTGGCTTATGGGCATTTCTTTTCCTGTGAACATCCCTTCCACACTCTCCTCATTTTTCTACTGACTTTTTGGTCTATTTTCTTATTGATCTATAAGTGTGATTTACATATGTGGGATATTATTTCTTTGTTGTTTATTCATTTGGCAAATATTTTCTCCTCTTCTGTCTCTCGTCTTTTGACTTTATGTTGTCCTTCATCATTTCATGACACTTTTAGGTGGTCAAATTTATCAGTCGCCATAGAGTCCTGAATGTTTTAAAGATATCTTCTTTCCCTGAGATCATTTTTCTTCTAATACTTTTATGTTTCGTTTATTATGATTAGTTCTTTAATCCAATAGGAATTCTTGTGGGGTGTGGTATGAAATAAAAGCCTAACTTTACTTTTTTGCCCAGTAGTTACTGTTTTTCCAACACTAATTATCGAATCATCTATAGTTTTCTCACTGATACAATTTGCCACCTTTATCATATAATCAAATACCATTTATATGTGGGTTGAAAACTGGCAGCTCTGAGGCCAGACCTAACTTGTATTCACATTTAACTGTGTTCATTATTTGGAATAAGACAGTTATGTGTTTCAAATTGTAAAAGGTACAGAGGCTGGTCCAGTGAAGACCTGGTGGCTGTCCATCAAAATCTGCTCTTCCTTTCTCCTTGGGTTCTTCCCAGCCTCCCTTGTGACTGTGGTCATGTGACTGGGCTTGAGCCAATAGAATGTGAGCAGAGACCTGTGCTTCTTCCAGGCCTAGACCACAAAGGCCTCTCTTGCCTGTTCCTCCTACTCTGCCACCTTTTCCATGGGTTGGAACAATGATGAGTATGCTTCAAGTCTTGGGTTACAGATAGGAGAGTCACCATCACCTGGGGGCCCCGATAATCCTGTGGTATAAAATGCCCACCCTGGCTTATTAGATGAACAAGGAAACACTTTCCATTGTGATTGAGCCAAGAGATACAAGAGTCTGCTTTTTACAGCAATTCAGTTTATTCTTACTAACGCAGGTTCTCAGTGGAAGGTCCCTCTCCTGTCTATGTCTCCAGCCCTTTAATTTTCCTCCCTAGCAGCAGCTGGTGTTATGAGTCTCTTGTGTATAGTTCTAGAGGTATTCTAGGCATTCACAAACAGTTGCATATACACGTGTGTGTGTATTTTTTTCAACTGATTGTACACGTACTCGCCCACCACACGTACCATTCTGGACCTTGCTTTCCTCAATGAGCACTGTGTTTTGGAGTCCCCTCCATATCGCCACATGCAGAGCTTCCTCATTGTTTTAAGGCTGCATAGTACACTAGGTGCCCATACTCCACTGTATGGAGATACCATCGTTTATTTATTCACTTCTCTACTAATAGATTTGGGTTGTTTCCAGTCTCTCTACCACAAGCAATGCTGCAATAACTTGTATAACCTGTTTTGCACATGTTTAAATGTATTTGTAGGATAAATTCCAAGAGCCTTTATAATTTTGAAAGCATTAATAAATTGCCTACCACAGTGGTCTGGACCAGGTTGTACTCCCATGGCCAATCTATGAGAGAATCTGCTGTCTCACATCCTCAACAATATAGTGAGATAGCAAATGGTCAGTCTTGACAATCTAATAGATGAAAACCATTATCTCATTGGAGTTTTAATTTGCATTTTTCATATCATGAGTGAGAATGAATATCTTTCACTCAATTTCTGTTCATATTCCTTGCTAATTTTTCTTTTTCTTTTTTTTTTTTTTGAGGAAGACTAGCCCTAAGCTAACATCTGCCACCAATCCTCCTCTTTTTGCTGAGGAAGACTGGCCCTGAGCTAACATAGGTGCCCATCTTCCTCTACTTTATATGTGGGACGCCTGCCACAGCATGGCTTGATAAGCAGTACATAGGTCCACACCCTAGATCTGAACCAGTGAACCCAGGGCCCCCGAAGCAGAACATGTGAACTTAACCACTGCGCCACCAGGCCGGCTGCACCAGTTTTTCTTTTGTATTGTTGTCTTTTTACTAAAGGAGCTCTTTATACATTAGGTTATTTGTCCTTTGTCTATTTTATGAAGTAGAAGTGGGGTTTTCGTTTGCCAGATTTTTGCCTACTTTTTTGTTTTCAATTATGATGGCTTTTGCCATGAAGAAATTTTTTCTATGACAAAATGTATCAATTTTGTTCCTTTATGGCTTTTGAGTTCTTTTAATACCTACAAAGTATTACCCACTGTCAGATTATAAAAATATTCTCCAATGTTTTATCCCATATCTTTATAGATTTTATTATTACCATTTACATCTTTGATCCACTTATTCAACTCATTTATCAAATATGTATCAGTCACAGACTGTGTGCCAGACGCTGTCCTAGGCACTGAGGATGCAGCAGTGAACCAAACAGTCAAAAACCTCTTCTTCATGGAACTTAAATTCTAGAGGGGGAAGCAGACAATAAACAATAGAAATGAGTGAAGTAAGTGGTAGATTAGATCAGATGGAGATTATTTTTGTGTGAGGCGGGGGTATAGATCTAACTTTATTTTTTCCCTAGCTGTCTACCCCTTTATCCTCCATCATTTGCTGATATAGTCCATGCCCCCATCTTGACATTTCATCTTTATCATATTAAATTCCTTATGTATTTGTGTCTTCTCGACTTTCCTTTTGGCTCTCTCTCTCTCTCCATTTATTCATGTGCCAGCACCGCTGTTTTAACCATTGAACCTTTGTGCTATGTTACTATAAAGCTAGCCTCCTCCACTCTTTACTCTTCTTTTTCAGAATTTTCCTGACTATTATCACTTGTTTCATTTTTCTGTTTGCACTTTAGATTCATGTCTATTTCTCCCAAATTGCTGTTAAGTATTACTTTAAAAGTATAGATTAACTCAGAGAGAATCGACATCCTTGTGATGCTGTGTCTTCCTATCCAAGAACAGGGTTCTGTCTTTCCATTCGGTTAAGTCATCTGCTTTGCCCTTCAGGACATTTTAAGTTTCTTAATTTAGTTCTCACACACTCATAGCAGTTAGTCGTTTTCTTTCCCATTACCTAACAACACTGAAAAATTAAGAGAATTCACTTTTTTTTCAAATTTGGATTTTTTTGCTTCTTGTGGAAAATGGGAAGATCTGGCAACGCTGAGCCTGCGTCGTGCCAGGCAGCAATTGATTGCCCACATGAAGAGGCTTCCCTGTTGTGGAGAATGTGCCCCCCAGATCGCCGCACAGGTTCCCGGTGTACACCTGGGTCACCTCTGGAGTCACTGCCCGGCTCTCACAGGCACTGGATTTGGGACCCTGACTGCACAACTTCTATCCTCTCATGTGCACACGTGTTGTTGTGAAGCCAAGGCACATGCCTTTCCAGATCCACCTGCCTCACCTCCCTCTGGGTCCTGAGCTGCTTGCTCAGGAGTGTCCCCTTGGTGCTATCCATGCCTCTTCTCCTGACACCACCCTCGGGCTCAGCCTCCCATGGTTTGAGGGCCGTGCTCTGCATGCCCCCTCGCACTGGCCCTAGAGCCTGACCTGCCCGGATCAGGGTCTCTGATCCTTAGCACCGTTTCTGGGCTCAGGGAGGTGGCCTGCCACATACATAGGTTTGGCTCCTCCAGCAGCTGCTCATAGATGATGCAATCAGGAAGTCCAGCGGTTTAACATCTTGTGTGGAAAACTCTGACCAACGAGAAGAGAAGGTAGGAAGGAGATAGCAAATAAATTCCTTTCATTCCTTCCCTGCTAATCCAAGGAGCAGTGGTTCCAAACAGCCTCTCCAGAAACATCCAGCTTCTTTCTGTTCCTCAATTTTTAAAATGGTGGTAAAATATACATACAGTCATGTATAATGACATTTCGGTCAACAACAGACCACACGCATGATGGTGGTCCCATCAGATTAGCACCATATAGCCTAAGTGTGTAGCAGACTATACCATCTAGGTTTGTGTACATTCTGAATTTCACACAAAGACGAAATCGCCTAATGACGCAATTCTTAGGTGTCCCCGTCATTAAGCGACACGTGACTGTAACATTAAACTTACTATCCAATCTCTTTTCGTGTAAAAGTGTGCTCACCTCAGAACGCACAGCCTTGTTTTACTTTCCTTCTGAATTGGCTTCCTAGGGCTGCCATAACCGTGTACCATAAACAGGGTGGCTCAAGACAACAGAAATTTATTCTCTCACAATTTGGGGAGTAGAAGTCTGAAATCACAGTGTAGGCAGGGCCATGCTCCCCCGAAGGCTCTAGGAAAGAGTCCTTCTTTGGCTCTTCTAGCTTCTGGTGGTTGCAGGCAATCCCTGACATTCCTTGCCTTGTAGACACATCGCTCCACTGTCCACCTCCCTCTCCACGTGGCCTCTTCCCCGTGTGTCTGCGTGTCTCTGCATCTCTCCTCTTGTAAAGACACCAGTTCTTGGATATAAGGCCCACCCTAATCCAGTGTGAGCTCATCTTACTTTAATTAATAATATCTGCAAAGACACTATTTCCAAATTCTGTCACATTCTGAGGCCCTGGATGGACACGAATTTGGGGACACTCTTTGACCCAGTGCCGCCCCTTCCTTCCTCTCCCCTCTCTTGCCCTCACTCTCACTGCCCTGAGGTTGGGCTCCCTCCCAGGAGAGCATCAGCATGCAAGCCTGGTCCCAGGCTTTCTTTTCTAGGGAAACTGGGGTAGGAAAACCTCCATGTTCCAGAAGAACAGTATCACATAGAGATTTGGATTCCAATGAGGAATGTGACAAACTCACTCACGGTGTCTTTCTTTCCTCCCACAAACATTTATTACACATTGATTTTATGCTAAGTTCCATGCAATCATGAGAAAACCCACAAGAGGAATGTGGGCTATTATCAGGGTTTCTCAAGTACTTACATTGCGGCCCTATCAGTTATGTATATTTTCTTATAAAAACTGCAGCCACGAGGAAAAGGAGGAGGAAGGGAGGCCCAGAGAGTGATTAAGATATAAAGGAAACTGGGTTGAGAGAAATGGCAAAAGGTCAGATAATTTTCTCTTTCTGGTTGTTGGATCAAGGTTGGGGAAAAAATTCAGAGCTGGCTGATGGCAGTGTTAGACACACTCCTAACTGGTAAAGAGACGTGCTCAACAAGTGTCAATTAAAAAGATCATTGTCAACCTGATGGGGGTCTCTAGTGATATGCCACAGGACTCTGTCTCAAATGCTGCCCAGTTTATGTTTCAATCAAATAAAGCTGGTGAATACAGAACAAGTTATGAAATTTTCAGATGACCTGAATTTGGGAGGGAAAGTAAACACACTGAGGACAGCTAGCATGCACGCACACCTTGACAGTCTAGATTGAAGAAGTGAAGCCAATAAGGTCAAATTTAATAAGGATAAACATCAAGACCTCTATCTGGGGCCCCAAAGCCAACTCCACAAATCCTGGGTGCACGTTCAAAATGGCAGCAGGGGTGAGGGTGGGGGTGGCAGTGAGTTGGCTGTTAGCTCAGCGTGTGGTATGAGTGAGAACAGAGAGGGTGTGGTTGGGTAGCATTAAGAGTATCACAGCACATGCGACAACTAGAAGGACCCACAACTAAATAATATATAACTATGTACTGGGGTGGTTTGGGGAGAAAAAGCAGAAAGAATAAAAAAAAGAGCACCCTAGCATCCAAACCCAGGAGCGGGAAGCATGTGTGGCGTGCGCTGTCTAGCGGACAGCTGCAGGAGTGGCCCCACGGGGACAGAGCAGGGGACAGGGGCTTCTGCGCCAGGGCTGCTCGCATGGCGAGGCTTCCTCAGGTTCGAGGTCAGAAGTCCCAACACCTTCCCTCCCGTGAGCTGGTTCTACTGGGTAGACTTAATTAACTGATCAATTATTTCAACAGATACTAATTGAATTGCACCCTGGGCCATTCATGGGCTAAGTGTAGGGGCAAAAATACACTGAACAGGACGAATGTGTCCAGGTCCCCATGCAGTTGTGGCCTCCTGTGCATGGCAGCTCATGGAGCAAGATCTGCTAAGGGCCACGACTTCTACCCAGATGCAGGGTGCTCTGGGGCATACAACAGGCACCCAGGCTCCGACTCAGGCTGGGCTTCCCTGAGGTCACAATGAATGGCGTCACCTATATCCATCATGGTAGGCTGGACGTTACATGGAACCACCCTGAACCACCTTGTTTTTCCGGGAAAATCACCCTGAATTCCATTGTACTTTCACACACAGCCCTGTAATTGGCCCTCAAGGCTGAGTGGTCGTGCCTCTGGTGGTCAGAGTGGACGGTGCAGAGGCCAACAGTCGAGGGCTTGCACTAGTCCCAGCCCTGCTACAAACTCTCTGCACAACCTCAGGCAAGTCCCTTCCCCTCTCTGGGCCTCGGTTTCCCCACCTGTAAAAAGAGGACCCTCAGACCCGCTGATCCTGTGGACTTCTAAGATCTGGGGATCCCATGTTAAACACTCACACTCACACGTGTGCATGCATACACCCACGGCGTAGTCCATCCACAGGCCCTTCTCCCACGACCCTCCCAGCTCCTCGTTTCATTAACTCAGCCAACCACTTACAGGGTCTGTGGCTCAAAGGGCCAGGACTCAGCTGGCTTCAGGGACCCTCTAGGAATGTGCCAATGCTTAGGGAGCCACAGGGAGACAGGGACCCAGAAGAGAAGTTTCCACATGGTGATACTCAGGTCTGTGTATGAAACGAACCAACCAGCCACACTCACAGGGTCTGAGGAGGAAGCTCTGTGCAAATCCCACTCCTCCAGATGGGCTGGCCCTGAGCAGCTGAGATGGGTCAGAGAGTCACCCGGCACAGGGAAGGGCTGCCTGGCTCCCCACCTAACCTGTTTCTGAGCCTGAGTGCCCTTTGGAACCAACCATAGCATATACTTATTGGATCCAGCAGCTAGAAGCTTCTCCAAAGAACCACTCTGAGGGGCGTGTGCCAGCCCCAGATCTCCCAGCAGAATCAGGGGCAGCAGAAGCTGTCTGCTTATTAGTGACAGGCATTGAGGGACCTGGGACACTTTGAAGGGAAGGATAGAGGGAAACTGACAGCCTTTCTCTTCTTCCTGTACCAGGTGGAGGCAGTGGGATCTGCCATGATGCTCAAATTTCTTTCATCCTAAAAAAAAATCCCCAAGCTCTCTTGCTTCGTGTCTCTTTCCAGCTACTGTGCTATTTCTCTCTTCACAGCCAAATTTCTGCAGAGCTACATGCACTAAAGTTCTCCATTTCCATAACACCCACTCCCTCCTTGACCAACCACCACCTGACTTCCATCCCCATCCACCACGGTCGCCAGCAAATTCCTGTGCTCAGATCTGTGGGAAGCTTTTCCATTCTCGTTCTCTTGGACCACTCAGCTGCATTTGATGCTGTCGGCACCTCTCCTGTTCTAAAACCTTCTCTTGGTTTTTATGACACCATTCTCCATTGATCCTTCTTCTGCCTCTCAGATCACTCTTCAATCCCTTTTTGCAGGCTCCGTTTCCATTGATCAATGCTTTCAACTCTGATTTATATTACATCATGTTGTCATTGTGCACTTATGTGTTTGGCTCTGCCAGTGGACTGCGCTCATCTCAACCTCCCTGGTAATTACCACAGGGATTCAGAATGTCCTGTTTATTGAGCAAATGGATAGATGGATGAACGACACATGAATGGATACACTTAGCACTACTCACGAAGCTTTGCCCAACGAAAGGGGGTGGAATCCAAGGCCAGGATTGAAGATGACAACCCATTCACACGCAAAGTCCTCAGGCACTTTCTTGATTAGTGTGAAAAAACTTCCAGGAGGAGGTGGTGGGACCTGGGAGAGAAGGATGCAACCTGAGCAGAACCAGGCTAGTCGCATGGCTCAGTCCTGCTAGATTCCTGGTTCCTTTCAGAATCTGAGTTTTCTAGCACGTTCAGTTAACCACAGCTCAGAAAGGAAAGACGGACACAAAGAGGATCACTAGAGGAAAGAGACGATAAGATGAAGAGGGGAGGAAAACTCAAGCAGAGAAAGGGTCTCTGAGAAGCAGAGAGAAGAAAGGAGGGAGAAAGAGATAGGAAGCATGGATTAGAGAGGGGACATTAAGACTGTGTGTGCAAGAGCTTGTGTACTGAAATGTGTTCATAAATCATATCCTAACAACAAAACGGCCTATGGCATTTAAGGATTCTAGATGTCACTGGCAGTTGGCAGTTGGGCTGCTCCTTGTGGTTCTTCTCTCCTTTCTCCTTTCATCCCCATAGCAACAGAACCTTGCTCCTCATGGACTGGTTGTGGTCAACTCCTGGGCGGGGTTGGTCACTCCCTCCTTTGGGTTCTTGGTACCTTTCTTAGCTCTGATACAGCCCTGCCTGCACCATGTCACCATTGGCTCTTTGCCCATCTGTCTCCTTCTTCAGCATGTCAGGTCCTCTTCATCTCTGTACCTCTGACCGCCAGCTCATATCAACACCTAATTGGTGCTCAACATAATATGTTTTTCTTTCGTGGATAAAGGAATTAATGAATGGAAAGTCACAGACGCTAGCCTCAAGGAGCTTACAGTTTCCCTAGGGATATGAAACAGAACAACTTGAGATCCATTAGAGTGGTTGCTGACTTGTGTACCATCAGCCATGAGGGCAGACACCAGCAATGCTCAGCTTCCTGACTTACTTCCTGCCCATCCCTCTGTCACAGAAGCTGCGGCCCATCAGGAAGAAACCAAGAGCTCAAGAGAGAGGCATTTCTATGCTCAGGAGCCTTTGTTACTACATTTGTCATCTATAGTAAGTTGAAGTTATGAAAAATTAGAGCTGGAATTAATGGAAATCAATGTTATATAAACTTACAGCCTTTAAACGTTCAGTGCATACTGTTCTCTTAGCACTTAACGTAAGAATTTAAATTATCTGTTTATGATCCTGCTTCTGCTGTTGCACAGTAAGCTTTTCACAGGGTTTTTCTTTTCTTTGTCTAATAGTAATTATGAACATGCATCCTGGAACCAGATTTCCGAGATTCAAATGCTGGCTCTACCACTTAAGAGCTGTGTGACCTCAGTTTCATTATTGGTAAATTGGTAAAAATTGGGATCATAACAGTACCAATCTGTATGGCCATTAGGAGAATTAATGAGTGAATGCTCAATAAGAGTAACTATTCTTATCATCATCATCACGTCTGCGTCCCCAGTATCCATCTTCATGCCTTCACCCAATAGGTCTTCAATAAATGTTTGTTGCGTTGGGAACATAAGTAAAAATATTCCTTGGAGTTGAAAATTATAATAATGCTGTTACACATAGATTTTGTAAATTCAACAATAGAACACAAAGACAATAAAAATTAAGTTAGTTGTCAAGGAATTGGGAATACACGTTATTGCTCTGACTATAATACAAACAAACAAGAGTAATAAATCCAGAATCTGAAATGGATCCCCAGAATGGTTACGGCTGCAGATGGCTGACTGGGGAATTCTGAGCGAGGTTCATGGCTGCGATACTGTGGCACCCATATGGACTGCTGCTGTACCCTGGGCCCCAGTGCTCGCTCCTGGAAGGCACTGGGGAGGAATCTGCAAGGACTGGAGCCTCTGGGGAGGCCTCCCTGAGACGGTGACTATAAGCAGTGAGGGCTCTGCCCTGTAGGGGGCAAGGAACAGACCCCAGTCACAGAGCCAACCTTAAGGACACCCGTGTGTACCATGGAGGTGAGGAAGAGGAGACGATCTCTCAGCTCCCAGGAGTAACCATCTCCAGCAGTCCAATTGTCTCTAGGGAGCAGCTAATTTTATCTCTTCCCTCAGAGCAGAGTTGGTAAATTTTTACTCCAAGCTCCACCAGTAATGCGACTCCTCCTTTCTCTGGGTCCTCATGTCTTTCTGCTGGCCTCACCTGGCAGATTCCCCAGTGTGTCCCTACTCACATTACAGAGGGAAGGTCTGATTGACCGTGACAATCCTGGTTCCACCTCTGGTCTGCGTGTTGGCTGCCCCTTGGTCAGGAGTCCTCCAGCCCCTTTCTCCAGCCCCCACCAAGGTGTAGTCAGGGAAGGGCCCTTGCTCCAGCCACAGCCCGGTCTCTGCTTCCCGTGGGAGGGGTGATGGGCGGGTAGAGTCCCTGAAGAGCATGATGTGCAGGGCACTCCGGGGTTGACCTGTCTGGTCTAATAAACGTTGTCTGGTTGGTGGTTGCAAGAGTAGAATGGACAGAAAGTGGGAGGGCCAGGAGTGGTGTGAGGAAGGTTCTGGTGTGAGCACGGTGTTGATCTTCTCCAGCTCCCTGGTGTCTGTCAGCCCTCCGAGGGCAAACGCTCCTCACGTTCTGTGTCACTCTCTGGAGGAGACTGAACCCTGCCTCTGTTTCTGGCCACCTCTAGAACTTTGGCTGGTGTCTCCAGCTGTGGGGCTGGGGTGGGGGCCCCTGCTGTCCCCGGACTTGTGCAGCCTCAGCTGTCTCCAACAGCTTCAGTGGGGAGTCCCTGTCTGCAAATGGGAAGGCATGAGTGTGCTGTCAGTCAGCAGCCTCCTCTCTAGTGGCCCTGACAGCAGCTCCCCGCCCCTCCCTCCCCAACTCCCCCTGACCCCGGGGGCGGGAAGGGCTCCCTCCCATCCTTGACAGGCTCCTGGAAGTATCTGCGTATGGCTCAGGCTGCATCTTCCCTCCCTCTTTCCTCACAAAACACACACATTACATAATCACACCTTCAAAAAATAGAAAAAAATATCAGGAAACATTTCCACTTTGATAGTCACAGGGAGAGCGTGGCCTGCTGGTTTTCCTGCCCACCTGATCACTAGTCTGCTGTCTTCTCCCAGCCCCTCCAGGCTCCTTGGGGGTGTGGCGCTGGATTGTGGGGGAAGCAATTACAGTGAAACTGCCTCACCTGCCGCAGCCCAAGAGGCGTCCGATTACCTACCCCCACAATTTTGAGGGGGCTGTGGCTGAGGTTCGCCTTTGTCAGATCAGTCTCCTGGACAGGGTCCTCTCCTTTGCTCTCAGAGTCCTCAGGGTGGGGGAGACCCCTGTGCGACACAGCAGATCTGGGCCCTGGGGTGCCCTCACCCCACTATCTCGGATGAGGCCGTTGGCCGGGAAGCGTTCAGGGAAGCAGCTGGAGGGGGAGGAGGCAGTGTCCTCCTTCGCCCCCCGCCCAGAAGATCTTGGGCTCAAGTCACCTGGAGCAAGGTAAGGAGGGCGGTCCTGTCTACCTTCCATATGTACTTTCAGATTGCTATTTGGGCTTAATTTCCCTTCCAAGGTCATTGTTCTTGTTCTTTGAAACGTGAAATCCAAGGTTCACTTACTCATCAAACATGAGCTGGGTGTGGGGGGCACAGAGAAGAACAACGCTGCTCACAGTATAGCGAAGGGGTCCTGCCAACTGGCCTCACCACGTGGGTGATGGGGCTGGAATGGACATGGGGGGGGGGGGGGCTCTAGAAGCACCGGGAGGGGCATCACCTCAGCCTCAGGTGCTGGGGGTCACAGAAGGCTCCTCAGCCAAGACTTCCTGAGTTGAATCTTAAGGAACTGTGTGGACCAGGGTCTTTGAAGCCACTTGCCACTGGAGCCCAACCCCAGGCGGAACTGCCTGTCAGGAGCCTGCAGAAGCGCCTGAGAGGCAGGGAGCCCAATGCACCGGCTGCAAAATCAAAATGAGTAAATGGTCCATTAAATGACCGCAAAACGTGCTATTATGTCACCCAGTCAACTGCATCTCCACTCAACTCTTCCATGCTTATGTATAAAATATATGTAATGTGGCATGTGGGCAAATTGAATGGGTGTGATATCATTAGGGGTGAGGCCTCTGCAAGAGTGCCCAGGCCTGGGGAAATTCGAAACCAGCCCTGCTGGGGGTGACAGAGGAGGAGAATTGCGGAGAGCGGCCGCATGCGCAAAGTGAGCCCCTGGGAGCAGTATGCTCTGTCGGGGGCAGCGGGACCTGGGGGAAAGGTGTGTGTATATATGGGAGTTGAGGGGTGTTCGGACAGGGCCGGAAGAAGCAGGAGAGGCAGCTGGAGAAACCCACAAGAAGATCTGGAATAGGCTTGCCTGTAGCTTCTGGGCACCACCGTTTCCCGCCGCCCTGGATCTCAGTATCCACAGCTTTCGGGCGCCTCCTGCGCGCCCCTCCGCAGCCACAGCCGGCGCCACTGAAGATAAACAGGCATCCCACAATTCACCGTGGTTTGTTTTCGCCTCCAACTCCAGATGGCCTATCTGGGGACGGCCGAGGCCCCTGGGTGCGGGCTGTTGCCGCTTTTGATGAGCTGTGCACATATGGATACCCAAACATCTGGAGCGGCCATGTGCTGCTCCGGGCAGGCCAGGCCTGGCAGCCAATCAGGGGCCCCGGGGCGCCGGGGTGCGCGCAGCCCAGCCTGTGCGCACGGATAAATTATTCATGACCGAGTTATTTGTGGTGCAAGAGGTCCATCAGCTACTTTGATTAAAAATCCAATGAGTAATGAATATGCAAACGCCAGCGACTGCTCCGAGCAACAGATTTGTCAAATTGTCTCTACTTCACCGAGATAAAGGAAAATCTCCCGGGGTCCCGAAATTGAAAAACCGCAGCGTCAAATCACAGCATTATCTTAATTATCAAATCTCCTTGGCCGTGCAAATACCCCGCTTGAAGCTGAGCAGGACGATGGAGAAAATCGAGAGAGAGCTATAGATTTGTCTGCGAAACTGGGGGCCTGGCTAGTGAGAAACAGCCTGGTGGAGGAGAAGCGATTTTAATTCACATGGTGACTCCACAGCCATTTAATTATTTTAATTAGGCTTAATTAGTGGTAAATTTACAATGATATGCTTGATACCTGGCATTAAATCTTTCATGCATAAATGTTTTGTTAAAATGAGAAAAAGGCAAGTGGCATTTCGCCAGCAATTACTGCTGAATGTTCTAATGAAGGATTAGGCTCCTCGGTGATTCATGATGACGGGCGGGCACCAAACTTGTCTGTGAGGCACCAGGCACACCATAACTCATGTGCTCCCACCCGCATCATTGCTGTCCTTGTCGCTTCAGAGCACCTGCTTTGGGTGAGGGCTGGGGCAGTGGGGGCAGGGGGAGATTTTGGGGTGCTGGCTCAAAGCCCCCAGACCTCTGTGTATGAGGAACTCCAACTTGCCCCCAGAGCAGCTTCATCTGTGGTACATGGAAAGTAACAGTGACAGGGAGTCAATGTCACAGAGTCGGGTGATTGTGTCTCTGTGGCCCTGGCTAGTTTGTGAGCACCTGGAATTGTGCTGCATGCTCTCTGTGCCTGGATGGGGCCTGGGGCAGAGCAGGCCTGCAGGAGGCTTGGCAGGAATAGATGGGAGCCTGCGTAAGTCTTTGCTGAGCTGCGCTGTGGTCCAGCCTGGAACTAACTATTCGTGGTGGTAACTACAGCTCATTTGCCAAAGAGGCAAAGTCTAAGGTGTGTCTTTCTCTGAGCTGCAACAGGTTGCAGTTTGTGCGGAGTGAGTTTAGAGATCCTGACAAGATGTCCCCACCCTTGTCCTGCCCAGTATCTGCCCTGCTCCTCCCTACCTGCGATTCCCTTACCAGGGCACGAGGACTTGCTCCCCACACTCAGAGACCAGCTCTAGCTGCCTCCTTCCCACTAAAGGGGAAACACAGCCACTCCCACCTGGACTAAGATGGAGGCGCCAGAGAAAGCCAGGTGGACACAGGGCAGGGAGCAAGGACAGGAATGGAGAAGGCCAAGCAACCTGCCAGACCTGCCACATGACCCTGAACACCCTAACACCCGACTGCCTGGCGTTGGCCACATGCTGGTTCAGTCCTTGCCAGAAGTGGGAAGTCCCCCCCCTACCCCCATGTGACCCCAGGGGGCCATTTGCATGTTCCAGCTTCACTTCGGAACTCCTGGCTCACTTGGCAGCTGCTCCTGCTCCTCCCCTGGAGGCTGAGGCTGAGCTTAGCATATCAACGATGCTCTCCTCCCGCCCTGGCCTCCTGCCTCCCTTCTCTCAGTCCAGCACATGATCCCTAGTCACCTGCCCTCCCCAGGCTCCTCCGCACTCTGCTCCCTTCTCATTAGCTCAAGCTCCTCTTAATTCAGCACTAATGCCTTTGGCTCTGATTTAACCGTTTCCCTGGAGAGTCCTGATGTGATGTTTCTTAAGCCCATTTTGAATCTATAGTCTACAGGGTTCTGTTTCTTGGTTTCAGCCTCTTAATGGGCTTTCAGAATTTTCTGCCTCGGCTTTTCCTCCCTTCACAAGAAAAGATATGATTATTAATAAGGAGACCTTTTTCTCTTAATTAGTGTTTCATTTTACTCATTTAAAGGAGTGTTTGTACAGCCAGATGGGTGTTTCTCTCTTCAGTCACTGCTTGCATCCAGTAGAACGGAAGTTCCACGAGGACGGGGGCCCCATCCGTCTTGTTTCCCGTTTCCCTCTAGTCTGCCACAGTGCTTGGCCCACGCAGGGCGGGCAGGGAATCTCTGTTGAATCAGTGAAGGATGAGATCCTGCCCAGCATGCATAATCACTTCTCCAAGGGAGCGGGTATTCAGGGCTCCATCTTTGAATGTTCGAGAAGCTATCTCCCACTGCAATGCTGGAACACAGTATGTATTTGTTGGGTGGAGAAAACTTACATACACACACACATGCATACATAATTCTGTTTGTCCAACAGGGCAGACATTAACACCCTAAATAATGCTCCATATTTATCCTGAGGCTTTGTTTACCCCTGAAACAATGGCACACGCCCCAAGATGTATGGTGCTTCTCTTTGAGAAACAATGATTTTGGGCTGACCAGACTGGATCATGGTTGAGCCCAGAAGGTGGGAGCCCTGGGCTAGGGACAATAGGGAAAGGAGGGGACCTTTCAGATGAGGGGAAAGAGCGATGAGACGGTGAGGGGAGGGGATCAGAAGCTACTCCCAGTGAAGGAATTTGAAGCCCCTGAGGGGTCATTTCATTGCAACATGGAGCAGTTTCCCACCCTCCACTCTTCTTAGTAGGTCAGATAATGTGGAACTAAGCAACGCTCTCCTCTCCAGGTGACAGGCAAGGTATAAACACAGGAGAATGCTCTGCCATAGATGCAGTAGGGCCAAGATTCACAGACTACAGGATGGAAGCTGCTGGAAGTTCAAGAAGGAAGGGTGCTGGGAAGAAGAAAAGGCTCACGCCACTTTCTGTTTCATAAAATACAATGATGGACATGCAGTAACTGCGGCAGAGGGAACCCACGTTTACTTTCACTCTCTCCCCAGACCCTACTAAGATAACAATAAAGGAATAAAAATAAAAGCACAAATCCACATTGAGCAAGAGTAAACGGTGATGACATCACACAGGAGATTCCCATAAGATTTTTGAGGCTGGGAGGTAAAAGAAGTGGTGGCAGAGAACTCAAGAGATGGGAGTCAGTCAGGGCCTCTGTAAAGGCGAGGGAGTGGTGGCGGGCTGGGGAGATGAGATGGGACAAGCAGCTTCTCACTAGGGAAACCCAGAAAGACTCCGGAGCTGGAGGCCCCAAGGACCCCTGGAGGCCAGGTGTGGGGTGGGGCTGAAACAGCAGAACCGGTAGGAATATGTAGTACGTGCTGTGGTGTATCACCCAGGTGCTCCCTCAGGACCTGTTTCCCCAGCTTCTGGGAATGCTGTTGGTTGACAGCTCTCAAGGAAAGTTCCTCACCAAGAGTTAGCCTCAACCAAAGAGAGCACCTTGCTCAAGGTCACATCCTCTCCCTGGGGGAGCCACACATCCAATGACGGGTCAACGCAGGGGTACAAAGGCCCCACTCCCTTCCCCGAAGATGGGAGCACTCTGAAGGAGCATCCCGGCTCCAGAGCTTCCTGTGGACCAGCTGAAGTCCTTGTTGCCGTGGTAGCACAGTTCAACTCCCCCCTCTGCCAATGTTATTTCCTTCACTCCTCCCAGGTATTGATCCCAAGGGCGCTCTCAAATAAACCTGCTGAATACATATCTCTGTCTCAGAGTCTACTGCCCAGAGAACCTAAAAGGGTTGCTGCCAGAAGTGGTGCAAAGGAGCAGACTCTGAGATGGGATTGTGGAGCGGGGTTACCTACCGCTGGCTGCCTGGCAATGAGGACTCCAATGCAGTGGTGATGGAGTATGGATATGGTAGTGGAGTACAGATAAATCCTGGCGTGCTGTCTTGGTGCAATTGTTAAAACTTTCATTAGTTGTGCATGGGAATGGGATGGCAATGGGAGGTAATACCCTGATGGGGGCAATATCCGAGACATTTGAGAAGTTCTGGGGAAGTAGTAATTATAAAGACTATCAAGTTAAATGGCTATTGCTAAGGGCAATCAATGCATTGGAGAAAGAAATAAAAGGCTGAGGGTGATTAATCACCAATTAAAGGCTAAGTCTGAAAGTGAGCCCAATTGGCAGCATATAAAAAGACTTCTTCGACTCTTGCAACTGGAGGGCAGGAAAAGCTGAGGATCAGATCCAGGACTTAATTATAAGGGTAGCAGCACTCTAGAGGAGGTTGAATTCTCGACCTCAGAAAGTCTGTCCTGCCAAGGTCAGGGCCATGATCGGGAAGGAGTGGGACTCTGAGAACAGGCTGGAGCCGTCTGGGTTGACGTGCTCAAAAGTCATGGATCTTCAGATCCCTCTGGACTTTGTGAGCCCACAGCAGTAGAACTCCTCTTTCTGTTAAAAGATCGCACTCTTCCCTTGCTTGAACTTGGTGCAAAGGCCTCTCCTTTGCAAGGCAATGTACAATTTTCTCAGGATCTACTCCCCCTCACCTCCTGATCACCAGCCCAATCATGGCACATCTTTTGGAGTGGGGGCATATAGGGAGGCAGGTAATAAATGGAGTCTTGACCCAGGTAACTCACAATGGGTCAACTAGGTCTACAGACCTACCCATTGTTCATTTCCTAGACTTCAAATGTATATTGTAATGGACATACTTAGCAGTTGGCAGAACTACTCCTTGACATGTGGGGTGAGAGTTATTGTAGTGGAGGAGGCCAAGTAGTGGAAGCCTCTAAAACTGTCTCCTCACCAAGAGCCAAGGCAGTAAATAAAAAACTATCACATTCCAGGGAGAAAAGAATAGATTCGTCTAGGTCTCTAGACCTAGAGGATGTGGGAATGGGAAAGGTGGAGAATGGTCTGCATCATTTCCCCTTTCAATTCAATAGTCTGACCCCCCCCCCCCCCCCCACTTAAACCAGACAGATCTTGGAGGATGACAGTGGACTATACGCAGACTCAAATAAGTGATAACCCTAATTGCAGCTGCTGTGCCAGATGTGATCTTTGTTGGAGTAGATTAACATAGCCTCAGGTACATAACATATGGCCACTGATTTGGTGAATGCCATCTTTTCCAGCTCTATCAGGACTGAGGATCAGAAGTATTTTACACTCGCTTGGGATGGATAACAGTATACATTTGTGATTTTAAACCAGAGCTGTGGTAACTTTCCACCCTCTGTCACACTTTAGTCTGAAGGGACCTGGACCACCTGGCCATTCCACAGCTTACCACCTTGGCTCACTCTATTGATGACATGATGCTACTGAGACTGAGTGAGCAAGAATCGTGGAGGCTTTGGTAAAATATGTGCTTCAGAGTTTGGGAGATCAAGCTTACAAAGATTCAGGGCCTGGCCACAGGAGTTTTTAGAGGTACAGTGGTCGGGGACCTTCTGGGACATCCTCTTCCAAGTAAAGGACTTGTTAGTCACCTTGCATCTCTCATCATTAAGAAAGAACTACAACCCCTATTAGGCTTCTTTGCGTTCTAGAGTCAGCATATTATGTGCTTGGGACCACTGCTCTAACCCAACTACCATATAACATGAAAGGCTGGTGTCTTTGAATGGGGTCCAGAGCAGGGCAGGGTTCTATAGTAGGTCCAGGCTGCGGTGTAAGTGGCCCTGCAATTTGGGCCATACCGCTTGGAAGACACTATGATCTTAGAGGCATCAGTGGTGGGACAAGATGTCACATGGAATTTCATGGAATTTATGGAAAACCCCAATTAGAGAATCACAATGTAGACACACAGGATTCTAGAGTAAAGCCGTTCCAACTGCAGTGGAGAGTGACACATCTTCTGAAACTCAGCTCCTGGTGTCCTTCTGGGCCCTAGTGGAGACAGAGCACCGAGCTACAGAGCATCAAGTACAAGTGTCCATGTAACCAGAACTGCCCTTTGAGAGCCGAGTTTTGTCAGACCCATGCAGTCATAATGTCAAGTGAGCCCAGCAGCAGTCTATCATAAGAGTGAAGTGGTACTTCTGGGGTTGGGCATGAGCAGGTCAGAGGGAGAAAGAAGCTGCATGAGCAGGTGGTTCAGACCTCACGTCATACCTCACTGTTGCATTGGCTCCTCTTGCTAAGCTCGCATCTATGGTTGCACCTGTGACTAGGCCGTGGAGAAGAAGGCCTCAGTTTGGCTCCTGGGTGGATTGGCTAGGAAGCTGGATGCAGTTGAAAATGCACTGCTGTTCTGCTGCAGTCCCACTACAGTTCGGCCGCGGGTGTCAGTCCTTCCAGGCTGTGCATCTGGCCACCTACTTTGTGTGGAGACAGAAGTGACGTGAGGCAAAAATGGAGAAGGACTCATCCATGGGCAGTGGCCATACCCCCAGTAGATGGAATTGATGGTTCTGAGAGCCCAGGAGTGGCAGAGCCCTGTCTATCATCACTCCCATCCACCACATCCACATGGGGAGTTTAAGGTTCTTTTCACTGAAACTTTAGGCCTAGCATGTGTCAAGGTCCTGGCTTCTGGGGAGCATGCTTCCACTGGAGACACAGCAAGAGTTCCATTAAACTTCAGCCTACGACTGCTGCCTGATCACTTCGGGCTCTTTGCGCCAAAGACCAGTAGGCAAAGAAGGAGGTCACCACCCCGGCAGGAGGAGCCAACTGATATTCAGGAGAGGGTGAGGCTACTCATAAAATGGGGGCATGGAGGGCTACAGAGGCACTCAGGTGATCCTCTGGGGTATCTCTTGGTGCTCCATTGCTCAGCCTCCACAGATAACTGACAAGAGCAACCTCCACAGCTTGAGAAGGGCATGATGACAAGGGCTCAGATTCTTCAGGGATGAGGGGCTGGGTCACCTCCCCAAGTTACCCATCTGGTCCAGCACAAGCACTCCCCAAGGTGAGATAAATCTAGAAAGGGGAGTAGAAAAAAAAGATGAGAGATAGCGTAACAGCCTTGAGACCAGCTTCAGTGATGGTGGGCATGTGGGTGAGGGGCATAACTTTCTCCTTCTGTGTTTCCCCGGGAAAAAGAACCAATCAGAATCCTAGAGGGCCCTGTGAAGGCAGGTCGCTGGAGCAGTGCGGGGTGCATTGCCGTGGTTGCGGTGGTGTGCTGCCCTGCTGCCCCTCAGTCTCCAGCTTCTCATTTCCCCAGCTTGCTGAGGGTATTGGTCACTCTCAGCTCAAGTCTCTCTCCAGGAATTGAGCTCTTAGTTAAAGAGAATCCTCTTGCCCAAGGCCACCAGCCCTCTCTGGGGAGAGCCCCCTTCAGATGACCGCACAGTGAGGGAGCAGGAAGGCCCAGCCCTCTTGTCTGGGAACAAGGCAATTGTGCAGGACCGTTCCAGCTCCAGGGCTCCCTGGGATCTGCCGAGTCTTCTGTGCTGGCTGCAGTGCCCCTCCTCGCTCTGCCCAGTCCTGCTTCCCTCACTCTGGGCGCAGTGACGCGTCCCACGGGCACTCCCCAGGACACTTCCTGCAGGCGAAACTCAGCGTCTGTGTCCCAGGTACTCGCCTGATATGGTGTGTAACAGAAAAAGTTAGACCATGGGTTTCCTTCCCTCTCAGTGCCACCAAGCCACTATTTCTCCCCCAGCCAGCAGAAGAGAGCTTCCCTCTTGGAGAGACTAAATGGGAGAGCCCCGGCCCGAGGGAAGCAGGCACCAGTGCAGGTGGGACTGAGTGCAGGTCTGGATAGTGATGGTGGCACCCTCTCTGCCACTTGGCTCCCAGAATTCTGGAGGCCAAGCTTGGGGTCCCCTTCTCCCTCTTCCTTCCCCCATGGCAGAAGGTTGGACGATTGTTTTTCTGGGGAACCAGCAGACCCAATAGATAACTATTCCAGATGCTGGCAGGTGGGAGTACCACAAAGAATGGGCTGGTCTCCCTCTCATCATCCTATAGTGAAACCACCCCCCAGGCTCTGAGAGCATCGCAACCCCACTAGCATCTTGTGAGGAAGTATGTATATAAGGACAAGGATTTCAGCTATCGGAGGACCGTCTCTAACTTGAAAGACAGGTGTCAGGATGGAACCCATGGAAAGGGAACTCAGTAGAAAGACAAACAACGTAGGCAGGAAATGAAAACTTCAAATGAAAAAGCACGATCTCAGAGAGGTAAGTGAAGACGTGCTGTCTATGCAACAAAACCAGGATGCCGTACAAAAGGAGCAGTCAGAGAGGCTCTGGAAATTACAGCTTCCATAGCGGAAGGAAAAATTGTGATGGCCAGAGGAGTGTGTGTGTGAGTATGCATGAGTGTGAGTGTGTGCATGTGTGTGTGTGTGTGTGAATGGGTGTATAAAAAATTAAATCCTCATCTTCCATAGAAGGAAGATTTTAGATTCATCTAATTTTTTTTTTAGATCAAGAACTGGAAGTGTAAACATTTGACTTTAGAAATACGAAGAAGACATAGCTAAAAAACAGTGGTTGCCTCTAGGTTTTTGGAAATCAGGGCTGCGAGGGCGTGGGGCAGGGGTCTGCTCTTTTCACTGAAAGCCTTGTTGGAATTATTTGGCAGTTTAAATTATAAACTTGTATTACCTTGTGGAAAATGCAAATTAAATTTAAAAATTAATGACAGTGGGATTTGAAATCTGAAAAATTTGGGCTGCGGTCTAAATTTTGCCATCTACTCCCTGGGTAACCTTAGTAAGTGCCTCAGTTTCCACATTTATAAAATAAAGACCAGGAGGCTTGCTTTTCAGGCTGTTCTGAGAATTCTGCCAGAAAATGAACGTGGAAGTAAGTTTTTACCTGGAAAGCTCTATACGAAGGAAGGTTTTCTTACCGCTGGATTTGGCCGGTGAAACAGGCTGTGTGGTTGTGCTTTTTGGACGGCTGCGTTCAAAAAGGCAAATCCCTTTTGGTTGTAAGACTTTAAGTGCCTCCTTCTGAGACAGATTGTCTCATCAGAAAGACTAACATATCTGGATGATTTGCAAACCAGCCACCAGCTAAATCTGCCGCCTCCTGAAATAGTTTTGGGATATCTCTAGGACAGGCCCAGCCCCAGACACATTCATGAAGGCAGCCAAGACGTCTCTGGCATCCCCACTCCCTCCTGGCCTGCAGTCTCTCTAGCCCCCACCTCAGATACCCAGGACCCCTGCACCCTACTCTCCCCCTCCAGTCTTCCCTTTCCGAACAAAACCTGCTCTCTGGGAAGAAGACAGAACGGAACCAAACGGCAGGGACGTAATTGGCCGATGGTAGCTTAAGTCAAACTACCCTTTTCCCAGGAGAATATGTATTTAAACATGGAATAAAGTATCAAGCTAAACAAATAAAGCTCTAATTGTGAATTAATGCAGAAACTAGACCTTAAAGAAGTATATTTTTGGAAGTGATGACATCCTAGTTCTTCTAAAATTATCTCACACACATAAATAGAGCTGGAATCTCTATTTCCCCATAGAGGCGGCCCCCTACATGATGGACCCTGTTCTGAGGTCCCAGACAGGGTTTGTGTACTTTAAATTCACAGAGTCCTGGGACTTCATGGTTAGTCCTTGGAAGGAATCTTCTCTAACTGCCTTCCTGGTGCAAGAAGTCCCTTTCCAGCGTCCCTTGACATGAGATCATTCCTTCTCTATGCCAGTGGTGACCTTCTTCCTTCAAGGTTTGATCTCATGCAGTTGTTGGGTGGTCTTATTATTAGAAAAGACTTCTGGGGGCCGGCCCTGTGGCCTAGTGGTTAAGTTTGGCACATTCCGCTTCGGCAGCCTGGGTTTAGTTCCCGGGTGCAGACCTACAACACTCATCAGCAGCTGTGCTCTGGTGGCCACCCACATACAAAATAGAGGAAGACTGGCATGGATGTTAGCTCAGGGTGAATCTTCCTCAAGCAAAAAAAGAAAGAAAGAAAGAAAAGGCTTCCTCTTACCAATTTGAATTCTATCTTCCCTGATGTTACCTCCTTGGTCCGATTTCTGCCTCTGAATCAAAAGAGAACAGCAAGCAGAGCCTCCTTCTCCACGATGGCTCTTGGTTTACCTGAAGACGTTGTTCCGGTTCGCATTTTCCAAAGTGTGTCCCACTGAACACTAGTTCCAAGGGATGTTGCTAAGAGGTGTGTGATGAGATGGTTGGGCAGTCAAACAGGTTTGAAGAATGCTGAGCTAATTGAAGTTACACAGGTTTCTTAACAGCAGGACTTCGGGGCCCTTTAATAAGCTAACACACCAAATCGTGCACTGAGAATGGGATTTAGAATGCTATGTTTTTCAAACTTGTGTAGCCTTAGAATGCTCCTTTAGTGGGTGTCTTATGGGATTAGTATTGGGGAATACGGCAGAACAAACTCTGTATTGCGAGTCACTGGTGTGCAAAAGCCAGCTTCTACTGACTCCCAACAGCCGACTGTGCACATCTCTCCCCAACTCTGCATTCAGTGATGGCACATTGGGAGCTTGAAATTGGCCACAGTGGGAGTGATTACACCACAGAAACTGGCAAATGCTACAAATCAAGGCTCTGTATTCCCAGAGAGCTGACTGTTAAACGTTTACCGGTACACCATTCAATCAGAGGCCTTGTGGAAAGCCACCGCCTACTAGACCCGGGATGAGTCACCCTGCCTCTCTGGGTGTCTGCCCTTCTCCATCTGAATTTGTGAACTCAACCGTCCTTTTCTGCTCTGAGACCCTGTGACTCCTCTCAGAAGGGTCTTCTAGGTTCAACATACCCAGTCCATTAGCCCATTTTTCGTACGCCATGATTTCCAAGTCTCTCACCACCCTGGCTTGCTGCTCAAGACCAATGACCTCCATGTGGTCAATTTCCCTTTCAAATGGAAGCTTCTGGAAGGAGACCTCATTCTCCTGCTGTGGCCGGGACAATGTGAGCTGGTGAGCTCTGGAGCACCCAGGTAAGGGTCAGTATCTACTGTGAAACCTTGAGTAATTAGACTGTCTGTGCCTCAGTTTCCTGAGCTGTAATCTTGGTAAATAATGGTACTTAGCAATATGATTATTATCAGGATTAAATAAAAGAACATATGTGCACATAAAGGACAGCTTTCATAACTTGTTGTTGATATCAATGAATTACAACACTCTTTCCCACGGCCGTAGATGCCCTTGGTGCCCTGCCCAGATCCTCTCTGCCTGGCCAGTACTCTCAACCCACAGATGTTGTGAGTGTTCAGTGGTAACAGCTCACCACTGCAGTCTTCTCTGGAGCATCTCTCTCAGCAGACCAGTCTCCTCTACAAGAGACACCTGAGGGGTCACAGTCTTCTCCCACCTCCCCTCAGGGTCAAGCCCACAGCCAGTCACTGACTGACACAGGGATACAAAAGCCTGACTTCCCTGGGGGACAGCTCCGTGGTGCTGTTCGTACTCCAGAACTACCTGAGATCAGACTTCAGCTGGGTTCCAGCGGAAACCAAGTCTTTGTTTAGCTTCATCTTCTGCATCCCTTACTTTCTTACAGCTTTCTCTGGAGACCACTTCCTCCATAAATGAAGTACACAGGAATACCTGTCTCAGGCTCTGCTTCTAGGAACCAGACCTAAGATACCCACTGAGCCTGGATTCAACCTAAACATATGGTCTTATGTAGATCCTGCCCATGATCAGAGTTGGCATGAGAAGGGAAACCTATTGCTCACTCCTGCCTCCAGATCTTGCCCTCTTCTTGGCTTGGTTGGAAGTCTGTGAGAGGGCCATCACAGGTACTGGGATGACCTGAATGAAGCACAAATATGAAACTGAACATTGGTTAGCAAGTAGAGAAGGACAGATGAGACTAGACAGACAAAGCAGGACTGAGGAATACATGGCCTTAAGTGCTAGGCCAAGGTGTTGAACCTTGATTAAAAATGTCCAAGATTTGAGTCAGGTGACCAACATTCCAGTGCCAGCTCTATCCCTCAGTAACTGCGTGAACTTGAGAGATGATTATAAATCTTACATGAGATAACACTTTGTACATTTTAAAGTGGCTGTGGTTGACACTTGTTTTTGCTTGTCAAGCACCTCTTTTCCCCTTTTCTGATATTGGCATCTATGCGGCTTGGGTGGGGCTTATGTCAACATCTCCCCTGAAAGGTGGATGAGTTATTATGATTGGTCCGGAGGTGGGCATGTGACCCAAATCAGGCCAATGATAGTTATCCCTGTTTTAGAAATGAGCTACTCTCTCCTTCTTGTCCCTCTGTTTTTAAGGTTCATGTAAGCCTGGAATTGCTACAGGCCATTGATGTCACCACATAGAGCAAGCTGCTCTGGGAATGAAGCCAACATGCAGGAAAGCAGAGACCTCTGTTCCTGGCAACATATACCTAGAAAACTCAAAATCCCTCCCTCAGAAAATTCCTTTAAAAAGTTATATATAAATTCTAACAAATACATATAAGATGCCTGAGCCTGCAAAATACATAGAGAATCACAGGAGTCCAAAATAAAGATGAGACAAAAATCAGAGCATTTGGCATGTAAACTGAAGCTGCAGCCACCTTAGGGCAGGGATAGGCTGTGTCAACATCTATAACGTAGACTTGTGATTGGATCCTCACAGGGAGCAGAAAACAAGGTTTTGAACCTGTGCTGAACTTGAAATGAGAACTCTGCATAAAGGTGGGATTCTTCAAGCATCATGCCTGGAGCAAGCGGGTGGGCTAGAAAAACACCCTACACAGCGATGACAACAGGAAAGCTGCGTGTCTTGGCCTGAGCTCTGCAGAGAGGGAGTCTCCCCTGATAATTTATAATGCAAGTCTGTCTTATGAGGGGTTGAAGTATGCCATGGTACTACCTGCAAGGTCTGGGAATCCCCAAATCTATAAATTAACATAAAAGTGATGCTAGGATAGATAGGGATGCCCCTGGGGGATTGGTTACAAGAAAACTTAGAATTTTTGGCAACATGCCATTAACCCAAAGGCTTCTCCACAGATGAAGCTCCATTGAAAGTAGACTCATAATCCTATATAACAAAACACACGAGTCTGTCCACCTTGAGTGAGAGTCTGGAGATTCAACAAAGAGCAATATTAGACCCTAACACCCTCCACTCACAGAAACTCTAGTCTATAAAAATAAGTATGCTTGAAATGAATCAATACATAAAAGGAGAAATCAATAACATAAGAAAGAACGTGACAATATGAGAAAATAACTTTCACATTGAAAAAGGAACCCAATAGAATTACTAGAAATGAAAAAATATAGTCATTGATATAAAAAATGAAGTGGATAAGTTCAAGAGAAGATTAGACACAATTAGAGAGAAGATTAGTGAACTTGAAAATAAGTCTGAGGAAAATACTTAGCACGCAGAGAGTTAAAGAGATAGAAACATGAAAGAGTGGTTAAGAGATATGGAGGACAGGACAAGAAGGCCTCACATATATCACATGGGAGTTTTTACACAGAAAAATGGAGAGAATGAGAGAAAGGCAATACTAGACAATGTAATGGATAAGAATGTTATAGAATTATGGATAAGCATTAATCCTCAAACTTGGGAAACACAGAGAGTCCCAATCAGGATAAATAAAAATAAACCCACCCCTTGAACACCACACATTGTACTAAAACTGAAGAGCACCAAAGACAAAGAGCAGGTCTTAAGACAGGTAACAGAGAAAAGATAGATTATTATAAAGGAGTGACAATTAGCAACTATAGAAGCAACAGCAACTTTCAGTAGCAACTACAGAAACAAGGAGAACATGCAATAATATCTTCAAAGAGTTGAGGAAAAAACCCTGGCAAATGAGAATGCTGAGTCAGAAAAAAGGGAAAGTGAAGGCATTTCAAACAAAGACTAACAAGGTTTGCTATCAACAGATTCTCTTTGAAAGACCTATGGCAGAATTGTTTTAGGAAGAAGAAAATTCTGCCTAGAAGCAAGGACTGAGATGCAGGAAGAAGTTGATAAGTAAAGAAAATGATAAACATGTGGAGGAATCCAGTCAAATATTTTCTGTATAGAATATTGTGATAATATTAAATAATTATAGGATATAAAACAATGTGTTTCCAAAGTACTGGATAAGAATAACATGTATGATGGGAAGGGACCAATAGCGGTGAAAGTGTTCTAAGGTCTTATATTGTTTGATGACGTGGATTTTTATTAACTTCAGACTTTATTAACTCAAGTAGGCGTGGTAAAAAACACCAAGGAAGCCACAAAAATGATGTAAGCTACAAACCAGTAAAAGGAAAAGGAGGAAATAAAGAAAAAAAGTCACTCAATCAAATAGAAAGAAGACAAAGAAATGTCGAAAAACACAGTAAAAAGGAATGCAAAAAATAAAACAGTATAAATAAGTCCAAATAGATTAGTAATCACAATAGATCATAACAGATTTAAATTTCTGGTTAAAATAGAGACTATCAGATTGGATTTAAGAAATTTCAGCTCTAGATTGTTTATAAGACATGCATAAATCATAAGGACACTGAAAAGTTGAAAGTAAAAGAACAGGAAAATGTTGCCACAAAGGAAAGCAGAGTTGAGAGACAGAGGAAAAGAGATGTTCTTCGCAGCATCAGTTAAACCTCAGAACCCAGCCTTTGACCCTTGAATATGTGGTTATGGGAACTTGTAAAGGTGCCAACCCTCCCCGCCAGCTTGTCCATTTGAGTTGGATGCTTTCCCTCGCAGTCAGAAGATGACTGATCATCGCAGAGGGGGACACGTGCAACTTGGGATCTTTGTTACTCTATGAAAGACAAGATGAGAGTCATGCTTTAGAAAAACTTAGTCTGGTGATGAGACCAAGAGAGGATTGGAGAGGGGAGAGCTTGGAAATCACGCAGGCAGGAGGTGAGGAGAGCTGGATTAAGGAAGTGCCAATAAAACTGGAGAAGAAATGAGAAGGTCCCCAGAAACCTGAGCTGAAAGCTTGACTTGTCTAATCTGAAAAGCCTTCAGTCACCCAGCCCCCGAGTGAGTGCTAGGGTTTGTAGGACATTAATTGTGGGGCTTCTCTGTCCTGAAGAGAGCTTTTGAAAATATTTCTAGGTGCCCAGCCAACCTAACAAAGGTAATTAAAAAACAAAATAAAGCAAACAAAAAACCAAAAAGATAATAGCAAGAATACTTCAGTCACATCTTAGACCAAAGTGATGAGGATGTCTGAAAATCAATCACGTGAGGTCAAGAGCTCAATAAACGTAAATACAGCTCTGCTCTGCACCTAAGACTTGTTGACATATATGTTTCTAGGCAGAAACCCAGGAACATGGGCAAATGGGACACGCTGGGGTATCTGCTATCTTTCTGAGCTTCATTTCTCTTGTATATTAAATGGGGCAATTGGACCAGCTCTCCAATATTCCTTCTCACTTTGACATTCTGTGAGTCTATATTTTTTCTTTTCTTTTTTCAAGTATGAGGTACTGGAGTAGAGAAGTGTATGTGGCTCTTTTAGTGCCTCCAAGTGTGTATGTGTGAACAACCAGCACGTGTGGGCCTGTGTTTTCCTCTCAGTGTCTCCCCACGGCTCCAGATGCCTTCCTTTGTGTGCACACTATCATTTGCCTGTTCCTTCCTCCCTCTCCTCCTTCTCTCGCTGCCCCCTTTTTCTCTCCCTGCAACTCTGTGAGACGCATGAACATTTCTCAGTTATGTGATGTTCTCAGCAGGAGGATGGAGCCAAATAATGGTGTTTCTAGTTATTACTCTGATGAATCACAAGGGAACAGCCTCCACCAAGGTAGAACGGCTTGCATAAAATATGTTCATTCAATTAAAAAAAAAAGAAATTGAAAAATAAGATACTGCCAACATGGGGCTCTGAGTTATGTAGGGTTTATGCAGCGATTCCATTTGCAATTCAAGCAAGAAACACACCAGAAAGGCACCTGGGAGCAAGCTCCTTGGTTTGGGGAAAGGGATCCCACTGCTAGCTAAAAATCCTGTGCCTCAGATGAAGTTTCCGGAATAAGGAAGGGGGAAGTAGAGATAGTCTTGGCCTCCCCTAGCCTAGTCTAAACAAGAGATTCTGTGCTAGAGATGCTGTGGTCCCTAATAGGGAGAACTGGTTGGCCTGTGACCTCTACTGCCCAGATGGCCATGTTTTAGACCATGTGACTTCCTGCCTCATTGCCTCAGGTGATTGGCTCAGGCATGGTCACCTGACTCAAAGACACCAGACTGACCCATGAGGTGCCCTGGCACAAAAAGATGAGCCAAGCCAATTGGATTCTGTTTTGCTCTGACCCTGGAGTTGCACTTGGACCTGGTACCAAGAACCATGGAGAGAATGAAGCAGTTAACAGTGGAGCCTGTGAGGGAGGCCAGGTCATGGTGGCCATGTACAAACTGAAGCTATGAGGGAGTAGAGAGTCAAAAAGTCAGGGGATGAAAGTCAGGAGATGGCAGAGGTGCCACATGATGGGCAAGAACATGCGGTCCACAGGAGGCAGTGAGAGGAGCTATGTGCCAGGCATTGTTCTGGAAGCTGAGAAAGAGACGAAAGCCCCTCTCTTCATGCAGCTCATGTTTTAATGGGCTGTCTTTGAGGGGCTGCTGTCATTGGCATCTCTGACCTGCGTGATCACACTTGGTATCGTTCCCTACCAATTTCGTTTTCCCCAAGCCCCAGAAAATTGTACTTTGGGAATATCAGCTCCCACTACATGGCAGGATTTTGGTTGCAAGCAACAGAAATGAACTTTCACTAACTTAAGCCAAAGAGGAATTTTGAGGCTCATGAAGCTAGGAAAGGTATGAGGGCAGCTCAGCAGAATTGAAGACAGAGCTTTAGGAATCAGAGCTCTCTCATTCTAGCCTTCTCTCATTTATGCTTATTGTTCTTGACTACCTTCTGCAGACCGACCACAGGCGGCAGGGAAAATGGCTGCCATCAATCCACATTCACACTGTCCCTGCTCAGGCTCCTCTGTAAAAAGAGAGCGATCCCAGGGAAGATTCTGATTGGCTGATTCTGACTGGGTCAGGAGCATCCTGAGACCAATCACTGTCACCAGGAACAAGGCACCATAACTAGTCAGCCCTATATACAGAGGGGTAGGCATCTTTACAAGATAAAGGGAGATAGAGGAAGAAATATGAAAGGAAGCAACAATAGTTACCTTAGTCTAATAGACTGTCAAAAAGAAAACTCCGAATGGCCAAGGCCAGATTTTGGCCCCAGGCCCCTACCTCACTGCTGGCCTTCCCAGATGTGGAGCAGCCCTTGGAGAAACCCCTGGACAAAGCGCTATGTAACTTTGAGTCTATTTACTAATCGCCTCCGAGAAGGTGGCTGCTGGAATACATTAGAGTAACTCGATTGTAAGATTTTAATGACATAACATTGAGACCTCGGGAGGCCTGAGCCCTGCAGTCGATCAATTCACATACCTTTCACTCAGACCCAAGTGACTGAAAATCATTTTGCTCCCCGAGCTCTTAAAGGTCAGGAGTTGAATGCTTCAAGAAAATCTCTTTCTCTATCACAGGAAACCTCCTGCATTTAGCATCTTGTCAATCAGGAGCACCCCAGGAGGCCTCACAAGGGGAGTGTGGAGAAAATGTGGTCTGTGTTTCTTTCTTCCTTTTTTTTTTTTTGGCTAGGCTGCTGTGTGTGTGGCGGGATGCTGGCTTGGGGGGAGCCCAGATAAGCCCAGGTTGTTAGAATTTACTTGTCTTCTCCCAAGCTGTTGTGTGGTGCCAAGTTTGAACTCTCAGAGCAATAAAGCCCTTTCCCCTCAAAAAAGGTCTGTTCCAGCTTCTGTTCCAGTTTGGGAGAGAGACGGGAAAGGTGGGTCACCACTGAGATGGGGGCACCCCCACTCGTCTCTTCAAGAAAACCCTCCATTTCACACCGGCTCCCGTGGCTCAGGGCAGGTGTCCAAAATGCAGATGAAGCCGCAGCGCCTGGGTGCCCCAGCTTGGCAGGGAATCTGAAGCTATGTGTCCCCCTCTGCTAACTGGCCTGCAGCTTAATGACATGCAAATGGGAGGGACACTGTCTGTCAAATGGGGCCTCCCTTTGTTCCTCCCTGCCAGCCGGGCAGCCTTTTCTGAACCGGTTTTGGCTGCGGAGACAGCTGCGAGGGGCTAATGGGGAGCGCTGGGCAACGCGCGCTGGTTGCCTGGTAACCGCGCGACTCTCAGGGGCCTCAGGCGGCGGCGGCTCTGCGGCCAGCCCCACAGAAGCGGGGGTTCCTCCGCCTGCCTCCGGGTTCACGTCCAGGGAGCGGCCAGCCTCCCCAGGATGTGGGGTTCTGTGAGGGGCGCGTGACCCTGAGCAGCGGCCTTCTCTGGGCTTCAGTTTCTTCACCTCAAAGATGAGGCAGTTCTTCAAAGTGTTTCACCAAGGAGGAGGGAGCCTCAAGGCCAGCCACCATGGCCAACTCAGCCTGAGCCGCTCAGTTCTTCTGTCTTATAAGTGGGGGGTCTGAGTCAAAAGAAATTTTTTTTTAGAGATTCATCTGCTAAAATAAATATTTGAAAGGCAATAGATTCAATGATCTACTGTCCCCTTCCCATCTCTGGTGGGCTGTGCTTTGCCGCTTAGATACACACCCCCAGAGAGCCTCATCTCTGCATTTCATAGATGGTAAAATTGAAGTCCAGAGAGGAGAAGTGAGTTTCTCAGAATCACACAGCTAGTTAGTGTCATGCTGAGATCAAACTGCAGCCTGCAGATCCTAGATGGGAGTGCTTTCTGCTGAAACTCACTGCCTAAGAGTCAGGGTAGGGTTAGGAGAGAGGTCTGGGCCCTCCGTGGAGTCCGACCCTGACATTGCACGGATATAAAAGGGCCAGAGGAATTTGGTGCTCAGATTTGCTTGGCCGTTGGATGAAAACTATGAGGCCAATACTGACCTTGGCTTCTTGTTAAATCGCACGTGTGTGTGTACGTGTGTGTGTGTGTGTGTGTGTGTGTGAGAGAGAGAGAGAGAAACTGGGTGATTCCCCACTCAACTGCTCTCTGTTCTAACAGTATCCTGTGGACTGACTGTGATCCTCACCACGTTGACCAGACACTTCCTGCTGCCGTGTGCATTAGCAGGTGTTAGTGAGCACCTGCTTGCGGCTCCGCACCCGTGGGGGGATTCCAGAGAGTTTCCGATCCCATGCTCTCCTCCAGACCCCTGCCATCCAGGGGGGGAGTCAGCACACACCTCACATGCTCGCGCCAGGGCACAGTCTTTCGGGTCTTGGTTGTAAATGCAGGCTCACCCCCACATCAGCCTGTTCCTGACTCGAGTGTCAGCCCTGCGGACTGGGCAGAGCTGGCCCCGGCTGACCAGTCCTGAGCCTCACGCGGGCTCACGGAGGGCCCCGCTGACTTTTGCAGGCTCTGGGGGAGGACGTGCCCTTACCACTCAGCGAATCCTCATGAGAGCTTTCAGACAGGGCTAATTATCCTTCCCCTTGTGCAGCTGGGAAAACTGAGGCTCAGCAAGAGGGAAAGGGCCACAACCAAGGTCAGCCAGCTATTAAGGGGCAGAGGAAGGGGAAGAGGGAAATAGCTTTAATAATTACAAATCTGTTTACCGCATCCAAGCTTTCCTTTAAAAAGATCTCTGGGGATGGGTTAACCCATTGACCACAACTCCCTCTTTCTGTTGATAACGTGAGGGAGGCAGCTTGGTCGAGTGCGAAGATGCGCAGGAGGCTGGGTTGCAGCTCCCACTCCCTTCGTGGCCATGTGGGCCTCTCTGGTCCTCCATCCCCCCACCTGGGGGACCTGGACAAGGGGTGGCTGGGCCACAACTCTGTGAGTGCCCTCCTATCTCCCGCCCTCCAGGTCGCCGTGATTTCTCAGGCCCCAACCAGGTCCTTGGCTGAATTATAGTTCATCATGCCCTGCAGAAAATGAAAAATCTGCTGAAATTTGCAGAGAGCCATGAATTTGACTGCTTTCTAACTGAAGCCAAGGATGCCGGCGAGGATGTTAACTATCTATGGGATTTATCGATCTCTCGGTCCCAGGCTACTTGGGAAACAATTAGAGGTCAACACGCAACACACAATGAAATTTGCAGCTGTCAGATCAACCATTTGGAAATATTCCCTTGCCCTTTTACCTCCATTTTCTGTCAAGAGAAATCATTCCCAGGAACAGAATTGACGTGGGCGGGGGAGCCATGCCCTGCCTGTGCAAGGAAGGCAGCCACAAGACTCCTGTTCGCTGGGCACGTGGAGAGAACATTGACCTGGGAGCCGGCGGGTGCGTCATGCCCTGCAGCTTACTCTCCATCGGATCTGGGGTGTGTCACCCCATTACTTGGGCTTGCTGGGAATTTTTCCTCATCTGAAAAATCTCATCCTGGGTATAAACATCTCTAATACATTTCTTGTCTGTCTGCAGCCACACATGATTGTATGTGACATCTGCCTCCTTGAAAACACTCAGAGGGCTGGCTCCATGGCCTAGTGGTTCAGTTTGTCATGTTCTGCTTCGGTGGCCGAGATTTGGTTCCCAGGCACAGACCTACACTGCTCATCTGTCAGTGGCCACGCTGTGGTAGCAGCTCACATACAAAAAGAGAAAGATTGGCAACAGATGTTGGCTCAGGGCAAATCTTCCTCAGCAGAAAAACAAAACAAAACAAAACACTCCAACTTGTTAAATGACAAATACAGGTCTTTGTTTTCTCCTTCTTCCCTAGTAACCCATCTTGCAGCTCCTGGCACCCTACCTTGCCCTCACCACAGTCCTAGCTTGTGCCAGCCAACTATTAGTTAAGTCTCACCCAAAACGTCACCTCACGATGGCTTCATGTTACTCCATCTAAAAGTACTTATGTTTTAACGAGGAGACTGGGAGACGAAAAGGTGAATGACCCTGGGAAGGGAGGTCCTGGGTCAGATGCTGTGGCACCTGATGTAGGAAGCTATTTTCAGTTGGGGTTAGGAAGTGATGTTCTGAGCTCCCCCCTCCAACCCCACCCATCAGATACTTGGGGAAATTCTAAACGGAGCACAGGTCAACCAGTTCCTTTTCAGAGCCCTAACATCTCGAGGAGGGGAATATAGTAGTGGACATATATCCAACTTTTTTCCGTGGAACATCCAGAGGGCCTAGTGTTCAGAGAAAAGCATTTTGGGAATTTCTTAGCTGGTCTCACCCCTTCTTTTTAGAGCTGATGAACTTAAAGTCCAGACAGCTCACGAGAGGCGGAGTTGGATCCTGGGCTCAGGTCTTTGCCTTCATGCCCAGGTTTTTACGCCACCTTCCTGCTTTGTGCTGAAGACACTGCTTAATCTGGTCTCGCCAAGGCCCACTTTGCTGACAGCTTCCGGAAAGCCACTGTCCTGGCCTCAGCATCTCCAGGCACATCTTGCTAGATGGAGCTGGATATCTGTTCCCCCTTCTCTCCCCCATGAACCGCAGCAGGAAGGTCCAGAACTCCTGAGGGGACCACCTGAGTGGAACGTACATTTGCTTTTGTTTTCTCCTCACTGGATCAGCTCCATCCTTGAAATGCTGCTTCTGAGTGGCTGAGCTCAGGAGTCTGTGGCAGGAAGACGGCACCTGGGGTGCTGTTCTCCGAGCAATCTGGGCAAGCTCTGCACCTGCACATGGCCTGTGCCTGGGGACCCATGTTCTTGGCATCTCTGCCCCAGGCAGGAGAGATGGACACACACAACTGCTCTCGGCCGCAGCCTGGCGTAGCCATGCGGTGTGGATTGAGCAACAGAAATCAGACAGCTGGAAAACGAGGAGCCACCTTTGCCTGCAGTCTCACTGCCCACCTTGGATGGCCTCCAAACCTGTATTTGCAACCTTTGCGACATCTCTAACATGAGCCCTTTCTTTCCCCGTCCTGCTGTTACCACCGAGAAACCCAGCCTTGCATCCCTCCCCCGTTAGTATTGCAGTAGTTTCTCGCGGTTCTCTCTGTTTCTATCAGTCACACTTTCCTCCAGCCAGGCCCCATCTGTCCCCAGCCACGCACAGCCCTGAGCCCACATTCTTTGTGGCCATAACTCACAAAGTCAAAAATGTTGTGAATCTACTAAAAACCACTGCATTGTATGCTTTAAAAGGGTGAATTTTATAGTATATGAATTATATCTCAATAATGCTGCTATTAAACAGAAAAGAAAACAACTCCCTAGGCAGCCCCTCTGTTTATTGCAGTGGGTCTCAAACTTTTCTACCAAAGCACCCCTAATAGCAGAGGAGAGGGCACGGTACCCCCAGGTCTGGAAGGAGCTTGAAATTGCCTGGCTTGATCATTTGTTCATTTACTCGTTCATGCATTCATTCAGCAAGTATTTACTGTGCTTTTTCCACGTGTTAGAAATGCAGTAATAGTCAAAACAAGTGTAAGCCGACCGTTGTGCAGTGTAGTTAAGCAGAAAATTTCTCCAAAATCTCAACGTTTGATTTAAAGCTGCGTGTGCATTTTGCATTCTAGTCAATAATATATCTGTGATCATTTTAATGTAACATGTTTTTCCTAAACTTTTCAGCTAGCATTGCTGCTCTGGGAAGACGCTCCTTGCTGGCCCAGGGCGTCACATACCTCTACCCCTCACAGTGCTCCCCTGGGGGTACCTGAAGCTGCAGAGAGTGCTGTGGTTGACTCTCCGATGTCTCACCCGCTCTCCCTCCTTAGATAGCAGCCTGAATTTGGGGGCTTGCCCTCAGCCCAGAGGGAGTGCCCGATTGGTGTAAGAGTAGTCTTCTCGTCCTTGCCAATGGTTGGTTCAGAAAGAGGATGTGATCCCTTCTGGCCAATGAGATAGGGGGCTAGAGGTTTCTCAGGAAGCCCCTCCTTCCTCTCAAGAGACAGCTGGGGGAAGCTGTGCTCTCTTTCTCTCGCTTTTGCTAGAAATGAACAAGAAAGCTCTTTGCTTAACTGCTGTTTGCAGACCTGTTGTATCCATGAGAATGAAGCAGACACATAGACAGGAAAGCTGTCTGTCTGAGAAAGTCACCAGAAATGATTGACTGGAGCCCTGATAGAACTGGCCCTGAAGCTCACACAGTTGTGCAATTCAATATAAAGTAAGTCGATTTTGTGTCACCGAAGCTGCAAGCATTCTGATAACTGGAAGGGACTATAGGTCAAAGTCAAACTTCTTAGCCAGGTTTTTAAGCCTTCTATCATCTGTAACCAGGCCCCTACCCACCTCCTCAAACTTAAGTGGGTTTGGCAGCTCCTTTAGCAGCTACTTATCATGCTGTTCCTTAGATTACACACTGTTCCCTGAACCTGCCATACTTTTTCATATCTGTATTCCTTTGCCTGCCCTTCCTGTATCCCAGGGGCATATCTGGGGACGGTGAGACCCTCAGAGCATGAGCAGCTGCCCAGAGGAGCGCCTGCTTGTTAGGATCAGGCTGCGTCTGCCTCTCTCTCAAGAGAAGCCTGGGACCTCCCAATGGGCCTCACTGAGCTGACCTGAACCCAAATGTGCACACACTGGGGAGACAGACAGTGAGGAGGCAGAGAGAGGTGGGAGCAGAAGGGAGGGATGCAGACCAGCCTCGGAGGGGACCAAGGGAAGAAGAGGAGAGGGGAGACATTCAAAGGATGTTAGAAGGAAAGGGAGAGAAAACAAGAGAGGGAAGAAAACAAGAGAGGGAAGAAAGAAAGGGGAGGAGGGGAGAGGGAGAATGAGCACGATGGAGAGGTGGAAGGAGATGATGAGGGACGGGGAAAAGGCCAGGAGACAAGAGGAAGCCACAGGGAAGGAGCGGGAGGGGCAGGGAAGAAGGAAAGAGCAGCAGCAAATGAGCCAACAGCGCCCCGCATGAGCGCACAGCTGAGTTCCGGTGGGAGCAATTTTATCAATAGCACTTTACCCTACAAGTGATTCTCATCACAGCTGGTGCTAGGTGGGTTGGGAACAGCAATAAAAAAACAGTTTTATTAAAAAAAAAATCATCCTGGTTATTTGAAAACACTGTACACACACGCCCCTTCGGGCCCTAGTGGGAAAAGCCAGGTAGGCAGACAGCCCTACAGGGACCGGATGCATGGCTCCAGCATGGCCGTGATGGGGAGAGATGGCCCCAACACACACACACGCGTGCCCACATACACAGGCCATAAGGGAAGTGCGCAGCTATTAGGGTCTCCGTGGAAAGGGCTGATCCGGGCTCTTGGTGGAGCCTGGCCGGCTGGGCTGGAGATCGGCACCCCTAGCACCACTGGGGGTCAGAAAGAGATGAGGGTCCTCCCAGGCTCCTGCAGGATGCCGGGCCCTGTGCCAGGCATGGCCGCATGTGACCCCCCCGTCACAAGAGGCGCTCTCCAGGCTAGACAGAGCTTGTCTGGCACACACAGGCTCAGAAAAAAAAAAAGACCACGAGTCTCAGAGGACCAAAGAAGGCTAGAGGAATCAAAGAATGTCAAAAGAATCGTGAAGTCACAGAGAATCACATTTTAAGGGGTCTCCAAAGATCCCCTGAAGAGTGGTTTTGGAACCGTGTTGCTGGAACCCTGGCTTCTGGGGAGGGGCCGTGATGGACATGAGGAAGAGGCGAGGGAGCGGGTGGTCATGGCTCCAGCCCACCTCACTTTGATGTCAGCTAGAGCAATTCTGTTTTCATTTTCTGTCTTGTTTAATATTGGGGTTTGACCAGTTTGCTTTCAACAACATGTAAAATAAATTAATACAACAGGAAAAAAAAATGCCTGACCTAGTTCAAACCATTTTGCAGATGGAGAAACTGAGGCTCTGAGAGGTCCTTTAGCATGCTGGGGACAAAGTCAGGATGTGTGCCCCACTTCAAGGGGTTGTTCCCACAAGCAGTTTTTCTTCCATGTCTTTAATGAGCATGTGTAGTTCCTGGGGACTGGTGGGAGGGGGGTGAGGGGGCTTATTATTTACATCGAGATGGCACTGATGCAAGCACCAGGCTTGAGGATTTTTCTATTTCCCACTGTGTTCTCCATCTATCAAGAGTCTTCTCCTGGAAGATAAGCAGTCCTTGCATGGTGAATGAATGGTTTCCATGACATATTTATTGATGCCAAATATTTGAGAAAGTAGGTTTCATTTTCTCCTGTCTCCTTGTGTTTTTTCTTAAAACCGTTCGACTCTCCACAATGGTTTACTTAGTGTTTCATAAACCAGAATGGATTTAAAGTTTATCGCCCCCCAGTTTTATTGCTTCTGCCGAGTGATAGTGTAAATATTCCTGGGGTCGTTAATGTTCTCTAATGTGAATAGGGAGTAGAGGTCGAGAAATGAATGGTTTGCTGCTAACGGGTTGGAAAATGCAATTTTTAGATATTTCGCTGCAACTAAACATCTCAGCACCTTGCATCTGGATATTGGGTGCTATTTCTCAAAGTTTGGTTTACCGTGTCTCACAGACCTGACAACACCTCAGAGAAGTAGGAAGAGTGGAAGAGGAAGCAAAGACGCAATAGGGACAAGTTTCACCCACAACGTCGGAGCCACAATTGATGCTTGGAGTTTAGGTGAGCTGTGGTGAGCAAGACAAATCCGTGCACACCCCAGCTACGGGCTCCATATGTCCTACTTCACCTGTCCAGCCTGTGAGTAGTTGCTATCTTCAGGATACAGATAAGGAAGTTGAAACTCATGGAAGCTGAGTGGCTTCCCCAAGGTTGAAGGTAATTCAGCTGGAAAGCGAAAAAGCAGGGATGCAGCCCTGCGAGCGCCCACATCCCTAGCACTGAGCATTAAATGTGGGGCAATTTGTCACCTGCCAGGTCCTCAGGAACACACCAGAGAAGAAATAAATGCCCCGATCCTCCACAGACCCAGATGAAGGGGGGCAGGCAAGGTGGAGGATCTCCTTCTCCATCTGCTGGGAGGGGAGAGCTTCCCCGTACATGGCACGTGTGTGAAGACACATTGTAACTGAACTCAATGGGTTTGGCTCTGTGAATGGAGAGCCAAAAAGCACAACCAAAGCAGAAGTAGGTGGAGAAAAGGTTTATTGCTTACGCAAGCAGTGGAGAACAGGAAGGATGGCTCCCAGTGCAGTGCCTCCTTTAGCTCAGTGCTGGTGGAGACTTCATACACAAGACAGCAGAGGATGACAGGTTTATTTGTAACAACTGCTCACTCAGGGCCTATGAGTAGCCAGTAAACATGTTACTACATGCAACTCATGATCTGAAAATGGTGGCTTCGACCCTCCCAGAGGAGGAGTATTTAAGATGCTAATGAGTTCAGGGTAACTTCAGGATGCTTGGAGCTGGAGCATTTTGTAGAGGTCTTGCTGCAAACGTGTGAGTTGCTCTGCAAGATAGCACCATCTGCAAAACAGGGACACTTTCCGCAAAACGGAACACATAGTTCTTCTTGTCTGAAAACCTTCTGGGGACCAGCCCTGCCCAGTGGCCAGGTAGTTAGGTTTGCACGCTCTGCTTCAGCAGCTCAGGGTTTCGCCCAGGGTTTCGCTGGTTTGAATTCTGGGCATGGACGTGGCACTGCTTGTCAAGCCATGCTGTGGCAGCATCCCACACGCCACAACTAGAAGGACCCACAACTATGTACTGGGGGGCTTTGGGGAGAAGAAGGAAAAACAAAATCTTTAAAAAAAAAAAACACTTTTGACAGGAGCAGGCCCCATGGCCTAGTGGTTAAGTCCAGCATGCTCCCCTTTGGCAGCCCAGGTTAGGTTCCTGGGCATGGACCTACACAACTGGTCAGCAGCCATGCTGTGGAGGCAACCCACATACAAAATAGAGGAAGATCGGCACACAAATTAGGTCAGGGCAAATCTTCCTCAGCAAAAAACGCCACAAAAACCATTTGACAGACCATGTTAGTTATTGATCAGATCCTCAGTAACCCTTTCTTTGCCTGGTTCCCTGGTCACAATGTGACCCAAGACACGTGGCCCAGTTCAGTCACTGTGGACCCACTGGACGCAGCAGGAGCAAGGACGAGGGAGGCCTCCCACCTCGCTCACCCTCTAGGCGAAGACAGGCCCAACTTGCTCAGTGGGAGAGGAGCATTTTCACTTTGAGTCCTCCTGTTTGTCTTTGTAAGGGTTTGTTGGCTGACACACACTGAGCATCCACTATGTGCCCCACACACCAGCTGCCTCTAGTTGCTCAGTTCCCTCTGTTACAGTATCCCATCTGAAAGATACCCATGTTCTGGACTTTTCCTGATCTCTGGGTCCCACTAAAACTTATCCTTCCTGTGTCCCATGTTCTTGATACACAGTCCCTTGCCGGAAAATCTGGTAAATGAATTTAAACTGAGCTCTTACTAAAAGGCTGATAATTAACACCTATGTTCCTTCTTCTAGAAAAGAAGTAAAAGCCTCCTGAAGTAATCAAACCCAGTCAGATCTGGATTGAGTCCTATTTCATTACTTACTAGCTGTGTGACCTTAGGCAAGTCACTTCACTTCTCTGAGCCTCAACTTTCTCCTCTCAAAAAAAGAAAAAAAGAAGGTGGGGGTTCTGCTGCATGATTATTCTAAGGAAAGATCCCCTTTCTTTGCCCTTTCAATGCCCTTGTGGAAAAGACAGGCTAATGATGGGGCTTCCCATCCTTTAAACTGTCCCCTCTCCTGAAGTGTTCCTTTCCTACTCCAGAACTGAGAGCTGTCTCCTGCTCTGCACTCTGGAAGCATTTACCGCCAGTCTTCCTGGACTGTCAGCTTATCCAGGTCAGGAACCATCACCCACAAACTATTGGGAAAGAAATTGTGGGAATTTTTATTTTCCCTGGGCTTTCTGCAAAGTAAGCCACAATGACCACTGACTGATTGGATTTGGGCCGTGTCTGGACACCAAGAGACAGACTCTATTTCTAGGCAGGGACTCCACTCAGTGACCTTTTAGTTTTACGTCTTGACAACCACCAATTCAGGCTACCAATCCTCAAAAGCCAGCTCACACTCCACCCCTTCCAAAACCTCCCCCGAAGTCCACTTTGCTTTGGGGCACAGCTCATTGTTTTGGAAGGATTTGTTTCTTTGTTCCACCCGTTCAGCCCCTCACCCATTCCGTGACTAAACCAGGGTCTGGCACGCCACGTCTGCTAGTGAAGTAATGACAGGCCTTGACTCTAAGCAGGGAGACGAATGCCAAGGCAGCGTCTACAGCCCCAGCTGAAGCAGAGTTGTGACCAGCTCAGCAACAGGTAGGGGTCAGCCCTGCTGAACACACCACCTGTTTCCGTGCATGTCCACAGCAGGAAAGGGCTGAAAGCGCTTGAGAAGAGTTGGTTTTCCTAAAATGGTTACACATACCCTTTGCAGCCCTATCCTCTACTTTTGTTGAATGAACGAACGGATGAATGAATGCTAGTGTAGGGAGCCCACAGGGTGTTACTCGGCCTTGAAGTCCTAAAAGAGCTAATCGATGGTAGGTGTGGAAACAGAAGGGCAGTGCTGTTCCTGAGAGGGGGGTCAACAACTCTCTGTAAGGGCTATGGGGTCTCCACACTGGTGGGGGGTGGGGAGTGCTGGGATGTTCTTGAAAGAGACAAAGAGGTTCAGAGTTTTACAAACAAACTCGCTCGACCTGGAGAGACAAAGGCAACGACTGTGAGATGAGTTGAGGAGGAGAGACAAAGAGAGTAAGTCACAAATATATGGAAAGACCCACAAAAAGTAGAGCTGGCCCCAAATGATCAAGAACAAGACACATATGACCTCAGAGTGAGTGCGTTGGAAGGAGAAAGCACAGTTCTGTCCTGGGGACCTTTGAATGTGGCCATGGAGGCAGGATGCTTGCCCATGTGAAGGCACAATTCCTCCCTCCACCCCAACACACACGTGCACAACTGGCAGAGGAAAGGCCAGGCAGCGTGGAACAGAGCTCTCTGCCCCTTCAAATATGTCCAAGCGTCAAGGTTGATTTCTGTCCCTTCACCCAGGCCTGCAACGCCTTGACTTCCCTTTCTCCTACCACACAACCAGGCTATTAATTATTTTCATGGCAAATTGTTTTGGGCTGCCTTCGCTCCCTGGCCAGGACCAGAGTTTGGCTGTTGACGCACCTCTGGTGGTCCTTTGCCAAGGGGTTGGTGCCCAGAAGGTGCTCAGTGTACTCGGCTTAAGGATGGAAAGCGAAGAACCGGTTGTTTGGAACAGGACCCAGCCTCGAAGAGCAAAGTATGAGGAGGTAACCCACATTCCACTCCTTCCCTCCGGTGGGGTGTTATCCGGTGGAGGTGGGAGGAAGGAAGAGAATGGAGAGGAGAATCACGCGGCGTGGAGGGACTTGTCTCGCCCCGTCTGCCCTCTCCTTGCAGAAACTGCCGTCCTCATTCTAAGCGTCTGTGGTCCAGGCGGACATGCACCTGAGTGGTCATGTCACGGGGCCTGGCTAATCAGAGTTCTCACCCTGCTGGGCTCGGTGATTGGTTCAGAGCTGAGCAACTGGGCCAATCAGAGCCCTCTCAGGATTTTGGTGGGATTCTGAAGAAGGAGGCTCTTTCTGTCCTCGGGAAGAGCAGGTGATGAGGGTGATTCGATGCTATGGGTGACTCGTTTTGCCAGTATGGGGGGTAGCTGCCTGAGAACAAAACCAACACAGAAAAGCAGCATGAGAAGAGGCTCCCTTCCTGTGTCTTGATGGAACCGGTGACGCAGCAGTGCTTGAAGCCGGCTTGCTTGCTGAACCTCCCAGTTTTATTAGCCAACAAGTCCCCTTCCTTGCTTTTTATTATTATTATTTTTTTAAAATTAAGACCAATAATTTGTAACAGAAAGAGTCCTGACTAATATAGGGAGTGAATAGCCAGTGTGATTTATTTGAAAAATAGCCCTAAGTACTATGGTGAAAATAGGTGATATGCTAGTAACTGGGGCGGGAGGGGGAAGTTTCTTAAAATGTGAGCAGAGAAGGCCTTTCTGAGTGGTGGAAAGAAGCCAGCTGCGAGAAGATCTGAGGAACGGCATTCCAGGCCAAAGCATCACCAAGGGCAAAGGCCTTGAGGACAGAAGGAACTTGAGCTGTGGAGGCCCAGAACGAAGGCCACCCATGGCTGCAGCCAAGTGAGCAATGGGGAGATTGACAGAACTAGACAGAGATGCAGGGCCTGCAGGACCTTAAGAAAGAAGATGGGGAGTTCAGATTTTATTCCAGGATGGAAAATCAGTGGGGAGCAAAATGATGTGATCAGCTCTGGCTGCTGTGAGAAGGGCCCAGAGGGGAGCAGGGGTAGAAGCAGAAAGGTCAGTGAGGAGGCTGACGTGGTAGTCCAGGTGAGTGGTAAGTGGTGGCGTGGACCATGGTGGGTGGAGATGGAGAGAAGAGAGTGGATTCTACGTGCACCTCAGAAGGAGAGCCCACGTGAGTTCTTGGTACACTGGATGTAGGAGGTGAAAGAATGAGAAATCATATATTTCCTGAGATGTGAAGACTGGGGGAGTAACAAGTTGGGTGCGTATATGTGAATTACCAATGTCAATGGGCTTTGGAAAGTTAAAAATGCTAAATGAGGGTGCTTTAGGCTGTCCTCTCCTGAAGAGCAGGAGCTGCGCTCAGCCTGGAAATTGGCTCAGAGTGAGCTGGATGACTGTGTGGGTTGGCTGGGCGGGTAAATGGCTGGGTGGATGGATTTTTGGATGGATGGATGGATACATGGATGGATGCATGGATAGGGATAAGAGTGTATGGGTGGATGACAGATTTCATCCACTTTGGATGTCAAGGCCATGTCAAAATCTTCCACTGCAAGGAGAGATGGACCTCACTTCCTCCCACTTGGGTTGGGAGGCTGTCTCAAGCAAACACAGACTCCCCAGGAGGCTCAGTGGGAACCAACTTAAGAGGCAGCTGGATTTTGGCTCCCTTGGCCTGGAGAGAGGTGAGGTGGAGCCTGGGGTTCTGGATGCCTGTGAGCCTGGAAACGAGAAGTACAGATTCCTACCAGCACCTGCCACCCCCTTGGGATGACAGGGATGGGTCGGGTGTCATCCAGCCCATTTCTTGCTTCCTTCTGGCCTGACCTACGAACTTACCTGAGAGGGCTGCTGGGGCTCCTCTCTCACAGGCCCAGGGAGGGAGCAGGTGGCGTCTACACTGAGAGTGTCTGCAGACAAGCAAAGGGAAATCTCCTCTCCAATTAGACACCCCAAACAAACTCTGTGAAGACCAAGAGAATGGTTCTACCTGGGCATCTGGGGGTTATGAATTCTTTACTTGTATCAGTTTCTAGCAGCCACAGCCTTCCTCTGGGCCTTCTGTAAAACTGGATTCAGTAATTTCCAAGGTCTTTTACATAGAGATTTTATGAAATATCAATATGTTGGTTGTGTTAAAGATTATTGCTTTAAAAAAACTTTATTGAAGCATGATTTACATAGCATAATGTTCATCTATTTTAAATGTGTAATTCAATGATTTTTAGTAAATTTACAGAATTGTGTAATCACCACCACAATCCAGTTTTAGAACATTTTTGTCACCCGAAAAGATCTTTATATCTGTTTGTAGTCAATCCGCATTTCCACCCCCAAGCCCAGGCAACCATTAATCTGCTTTCTGTCTCTATCGATTTGCCTTTTCTGGACATTTCCCTGTGAATGGAATCATACAATATGTGGTCTTTTGTACCTGACTTCCTTTACTTAGCATAATGTTTTCGAGGTTCATCCATGTTGTGGTACTCTTTTTTTGAACAATGGAAGCAATTATAAGTCTTTAAACAAGGACTTGATCTTACTTTTCTATATACTCTCCCAGAGAATTCTAACATTTGTTTTAGACACACTGGATTTGAATCAGGTTCGTTCCAACTTTCAAAGCTTGAATTTTCAATGTAAATTTTGGGAAAGTCTGAAATTTTAGTTATGTATAACATGTGTCTGGTTGGTTTGTTGGCTGGCTGGGTCTTCTTGGGCCAAATAACTGGCCACTTCTGCTTATTATTCCTTTCAAAGTGGTTTGCCCCCCACTTTACCTCTGAAAACATCCACTGTCCTCCCTTCAACTGGCAATGGATTGCTTCCGCAACCACAGGGTTTTGTTTGTTTAAAAGTCACATCACAGCATTTTGTCTGGGGACGTGCCTAGGAGAGGAGGCCGTTTTTGAGCAAAAGGTGAGCCAAGATACTGACAAGAGATTTTCACATATTGAGGTGCATGGGGTAACTATTCGAGTTCAAAACTGATTCGGCTTGAACCAGAAAGCCTGACTATGGCCTATCAAACATACATTGTACATCTGGTTATCCATTAAAGTGAGGAATCTCTCTTGAGATAAAGAATGCATACTTCCCCTCCTACGCCCTATTGGTAACTCGGAGATTAGTCCCTTTCCTGGCATCATGGTCATGTTGACCTGCTAATTTGCAACTGAATACCTCTTTGAAAATGTATCCTGGGTGTATTTAATGTACCTTCTTTGTTCTAAAAAGATATAAGACTGTACTGAAACTCATGCTTCTCTGGACTGCCTTTGAAGGCCTTCCTGGGTTATAATCCTCACTTTGGCTCATAATAAACTCACCCCAATTTTGATTTATAGGTTGGTTATGGGTTATTTGCATCTATGATACAAGCATTGACAGCCCTCCACAGGCCAGTCCTGATGCATCTGCCTAGGAGCATCAGGCTGCATCTGTCCATATATCTTTTCAACCAGTAAGCATTGGTAGCCTGCTGTGTCCCAAGTAGTGTACTAGGCATTGAGGACACAGAGATGAACAAAGTCAACACAGATCTTCTGCTTGCTTGAGTGTGTCACCTTGTGCAAATTATTGTGTAACATCTCTGGGCCTTGGTTTCCTGTCTATAAAATGGGGATGATAGTAGTTCCTGCCCTGTAGGACTTCTAGAAAGAGGTAATACCTGCTGAGTGCCTAGAACAATGCCTGGTACTTAGTAAGTGCTCAATAAGTGGCAGCCATATTATTATTATAATTGATGTTGTTATGGCACACCCCTGTCCTCAGGCAATTCATGTCCTTTACAGCAACACAACCCCGCAGTTAAACAATCATAAAACAATCTGATGAGTGTAAATGGGCGTTTGCTCAGTTACTAGGAGCACACAGAGAAAGGGACTGCTTGGCTTCACCTGGAGTCGGGTGTGGAAGATTGGCCAGTCGTGGGCACTATTCCAAACATCGACATGTTCGATGTATATTTTGAACAACTCTGATTACATACCATTCACAGGAGGAGATTAGCATCTGGTCCCGCTTGGACTGTCCCCAGCACATGATGCGTTCATGGCTGGTCTTGAGCCTGCCCTGCTCCTCCCCTCCCATCGCCACACCTTCGTGTGTGCTGTGGCCCGTGCCTGTTCTTCCCTCTTTTGTCCTGTCTGTCCCTCTGAATCCTTCTTCCCAAGGTGCTGCTCGTCCCTGACCTGTTCCCAAAGTTCCTCCCACTCCTGCAGCTCCCCTGGGTGCTTCCTTCACCACTCTTAAGGGCTCTGAGGCATTGGGAAGTACCGTGAAGGACCCTAGGAAATTCAACTCCCTTGTTTTTACAGCTCTAGAAACGCAGGAGCAGCGAGAAGTGACCTGAAGAAGAGCAGCAACGGCACCTCCTCGACTTAGCTGTTCAACCTAGGAGTCACCTCCCACCCTCTGATGGGCTCTGACCCACCCCGATGGCCTGCTGCTCAGTTCCTGGATCCTAAAGACCTCTCCTGTCCATCTCCCTTGGGCTCCTCAGCCACCAACCTGGTCTGAGCCGCCACCACCCCAGTCTGAGCCGCCACCATTTCTCAGCCTCCTCCTGTTCTCCCCGCCTTCATTCTCTCTCCTCCCGCTCTGGGGTCCCCCCCACAACAAGAATGACCTTTCTAAAATGTAAACCTGACCATCCCACTCCCCCACCTAGAGTTTAGTGGTGTCCTGCTGGCTCCAGAATAAAGTCCACTCTCTTTGGCAACGCCTTCCAGACCAGCATCAACTGGGGCCTCAACACCACTGTGGCCTCCGACCTCCCCACATTCCGCAGGTGCACCCTAGGGAGCTTCCCTTCCTCTCTGACCCTGCAGACCCCTTCTCACCCCTAGGGCTTTGCACAGCTCCTTGCCTCTGCCTGGAATTCTTCCCACCCCCTCCCTCTCCCACCCACAGTCCCCTCTTCCTGGGTAATACCTGCTCGTCTCCCATTGTTGCTCAGCAAGGCCTTCCCGACTGGGGTGAGACCTCCTGCCCTGGGCTCCCGTAATCCTCTGTGCCTCCTCATCATGGTGGCTGCCCCAGTGCTAGGATCGCTATCCTAATGCCATCTCCGCTCAATGAGGGCTGGTTGTGCAGCAGATGCACAGCTCATAGCACAATGTGCCTCAGATAAGGCAGCCAACGCGTGTTTGGTTTGTACTGTTCTGCTGGTTTCCTTTGACTTTATTCTAACAGTTACGTGGTAGCTATTGCCCTGCAACCTGCCTTGGCCACTTAGCAGTATTAGGATGTGAGGGGCCTAGACATAACTCTCCTCCCTCCTAGACAAGTTGTCAGCTCTGTTACTGAGGAAAGCCAGGCTGGAGGAGGTGGGTTCGGTATTCAACCCTCCAGCCCCAGTCACTCTTGGGCCTGCAAAGGAACACCCTTCCCCAGGACGGCTGCCTCCTTCTGGGAGGAGAGGGAAAGGAGGGTTGGAGGGGCTGGGTCTCTAATTGGATGGGAAGGAGCCAGGCACCCAGCCCAGTCAACTGTGGCAGGTGGGGAGGGCCGCCAGGAGCAGGGCCAGCCTCCCAGTCCCTGGCTGGACTTAGGGGAGGTGCGTTTCTCGGAGGAAGAGGGAGGTACTAGATAGATGGAACAATAGCTTCCACTTCCCGGGATATCAGACCTCCTCATGTCTATTCTTTCTGCTCTGGACGCTGCCCTTTAAGAGAAATATTCTAAAATGGCATCGTGGTTCGCAACCTTTGTAGGGAAGCCCTATTTATAATGTAAAAAAATGTCCTTGCCTCCCTCCCTCCCACCTCCCCATGCTCATGCCACTACTTTAATAAAAACTTGGGGCTTCTGGCAGAGATTCCTAATTGATAACCAAATATCCATTCCCCTCCTCTTCCTCAGTTAACAGAGCCCCAAGTTTTAGCCGAGCTTGTTACAGCCGGGATAAGAGACAATATTTCCCAGCCTCCCTTGTAACTAGGGTGTGACCACACGGTCAAGTTCTGGCCGATGGAGCATTGTGTGGCACTTCTGGAAAACCACCTTAAAAGAGAAGGGTATATGCCTTCCTTTCCCCTCTTCCTGTTGCCTGGAACACAGATGTGATGGCTAGAATTTCAGCAGCCATCTTGGACCATAAAAATGGAAGCCGTATTCTGAAGATGGCAGAGAAAAAAGGTAGGAGTTTCAGCTTCTGATATAATCACAGAGCTTCCACATCAGCTGCAAACTGTCTCCTGACCAGACTTCGTTTATGTGAGAGAGTTAGAAACGTTGATCTTGTTTTAAGCTACCGCTGTTTGGGGTTTTTCATTGTATGCTGTGGAATCTAATCCTAAGAAACACAGAACCAAGAGATACAGAGATTTCCACTCTTGAAATAAGGCTCCCAGAAGTCTGTGGCCTGGAGTTTGGAATAAGTGAACTAAAAAGAAGATTGCAAGGGAAATCATGGTGATGGGGGAGGGGTGTAGGTGTTGTCCATGAAAATAATCCATAACCAATCTATAAATGAAAATTTGGGTGAGTTTATTCTGAGCTTACATCTTAGGATTATAACCCGGGAGAGTCTTTCCACAAAGGAACAGAGCACTCCAAAGAAGTGGGGGTACACAGGGTGATTATATACCCTCAAAGAGGGTGTTTCACATATGATTAAAATGTCCCTCCCACAATAGTCACAAGATTGCCCTGTCGGCAAAGCACTTGATGGACACAGCAGGTAGTGGGTCTGCTATCTCGGTGAGCGTGGCAGGAGGCAAGTCCATTGTCTCCAGCTGGGCGGTCACAGGTGAGCGCAGCAATCAGTTTCTAGCCTGAGGAAAGATGCTTAATCCTTAAGGAGACTCTAACGTTGGGAGGGGGAGGGAAATTGCACCTTTATCTCAAGGGCCTTTGCTCTTGCCATAGGGAATCTCTAAAGCAGATATACAATGCGTGCTCAACGGCCTCCGTCAGGCCCTTTTGGAAAGACAAGGTCAGGCCGAGTTAGGTTTATACCAAATGGCTTCCTCATATACTCCAATATATCCTATTGCTTGCCATTTTTATTTGTCAGTGTCTAGAAACTACATCCGCTGGGAGTGTTTAAGCTAAAGATTCACGGAACACATTTATGAGGGATAATTCCAGAGAAAAGTGACGAAAATTCTGGGATGGTCTAGAGCATAGAAATTACTGTAGGGCAGAATACATCACTAACTTTGTAATAGTTTGAATGGCTTAGAAATGGAACAGATGTGTAAGCATGGAATGGATGGTGTATTAGTCAGGGTTCTCCAGAAACAGATCCAATAGGACACATATATAGAGAGGGGGAGAGAGAGAGAGACATAAAGAGATTTACTATAAAGGATTGGCTCACACTATTATGGAAGCTGAGAGGTCCCACGATCTGCTGTCTGCAAGCTGGAAGCCCAGGAAAGCCAGTGGTGTAGTTCTAGTCCAATCCTGAAGACTTGAGAGCCAGCCCGTGGTGTGAGTTCGGGTTCAAGTCCAAAGGCTTGAGAACTAGGGGAGCTGATGTCCAAGGGCGGTACCGGATGGATGCCCCAGCTCAAGCAGAGAGCAAATTCACCCTTCCTCCGCCTTTCTCTTCTATCCAGGCCCTCAGCAGATTGATTGACGCCCACCTGCGTTGGTGAGGGCCATCTTCTTTACTCAGTCTACTGATTCAAATGTTCATTTCTTCCAGAAACACCCTCACAGACACACCTAGAAAGAACATTTTACCAGCTATCTGAGCACCCCTTAGCCCAGTCAAGTTGACACATAAAATTAACCATCACAGGTGGCTGTCAATTTTTGAATTGGCTAATATTTGATTAAAAGATGTGATTCTAGGAAAAATTAGAGAAGGCTTCCCCCAAAAGTTGGGACTTTGGGCTAGATCCACAGTATCTCACAGAAGCCTGGGAAAGTGCGAGGCACACGGGTGCTCATTGCATCTTTTGTGAATGAATGAATGAGTACACTGCCTACAGACCAATTTCTGATTTGATCCAAGCGAAAAAAGAGCAGGGAATTTTGATTGAAAAAAAATCCAAAGAGTTGCTTCTATGCTTGGGACAAAATGCCACTGACATTGCTGTGCACGGAGAACCCCTTGGGGGCTTGACTTAGAGGCGTCCTCGTCCCTGGTATGTTGGGGGAGGGCATGGCCTTGGACCTGCTCTCAGGCTGTCTGCAGGGAGGGGATTCCCCACGCCTGGGGGAGTCGCTGCTGACGACACCAGAGACCTGTCCTCGTCCAGTGATCCTGCAGGTGCTGCCCCGGCCTTGATATGGGCCAAGGAGGGCAGCCTCGCTTCCCAACACCCCTCCACTCCCGAATTCTGCCAGGGCAGTAAGGAGGGGCTGTGGGCATCTGAAAAGAATTGTAATGTGGGGAAAACATTGAAGCCACAGGTTAAGCATGGCCCTTCCCATCAGGAGGAAATAACAGCAGCCACAGAGCAGTTAACTGTCCGCTGGAGCCGCACCTGTGGCCTCGTCTCCTATTCACTGGGGTCTGAGTGTCCTTCCTCTCCTCTGGAATTGTTTTTTCTTCTTAAAAATCTCCATGGGGTGACTCTCCAGCTCCCTTTATGGGAACCCCACCTCTTACCCATGGGGACTGGACTCTTCGGGATGAAGCACCACCCCGCCGCACCAGACAGTGGAGGAACATCATAATTCCTTTCCCAAAGCCTGAGCGATGCAATTCAAATGACACTGAATGGAACTGGGTGGGGAGGTTGGGGACAGGAAAGTCTAGGGGGCCCTGGTGCTCCAACTAGGCTCCACTTTAGGCCTCCCTGCCTCCCCATTCATGCAGGTGCATAGACACACACACACACACACACCACTCCCAGGGACCATCAGTGATCTCCAGGGACATCAGAGGCCAGACTCACAACAAGGTAGGAAAACCTTCCCCTAATATGTTACTTGCCAGCTGGGGAGAGAGCAGAGTGGTATTCACTTCTCTCCATTCATCCTTACCCTTCCAAACCATCCTCAGGGGACGGCCACAGCACAGGAAACAGGCCCATTCCCTCTGCTGCCTTCAAACAGCAGAGGTACTGTCCTGGTGGGCTCTCCGTTTCCACAGAAGGTAGCAGAAGCTTTGGACCCCAGCTTTTCCCCGGCCGGGTGACCCCGCTCACCGCTGAAAGCAGAAGGGAGGCCTGATGAGGATTTATGGCCTCTCTGCACATTGCAACCCCCGGAGTGGGCGAGACTGTTGGTTCTTCCTGTTACGGACGCATGAAGTGTATCGGGGTCATGATTTATGGGACCACAGCAAGATTTCATCTGGAATAAAGTTTCCTCATATCCAGAGGAGGACAAGTAGCTGACCCGTGCCTTCCTGCGGCTTGTCCCTAATTCCAGCACAATCATTGAGAGAAAATGATCAATTTCTTCACAAAGACCCTCTCTTGAGGCCCACAGAGCTGTAGCAGGCCCAGAGCAGCGCACGAAGCGCCTGGTTTTTCCCTTTCCATTATTCAAGCACTCACTGTATCACGGAAGGTTGAAGAAGGCAAAATCATAATGCACATGCTTTTATCTCAAGGGTTGGTATTTTTAGCAGGGAAGACAGGCTAAACGAAATTAAAATAAAAAAAATAAAATGGAAGGAAAAATATATTGAAGCTTAGGTCATTGGCTGAGATCACACAAGCATTCTTCAGTGCTGAGTCTCCGTGGAAGGGTTCTTGTGGTTTGTGTATGGGGGCAGGGGGTGGGCAGGGCTCACTTCTGGGCAGAGAGCAAGGCAGGGATGGGAGGGAGCCAGGGGGATGGGAAAGAGGGCAGGGATGCTCAGGTTCTGAGCACCCATGTGGCCGGCCCTGTCCTGGGGACATTCCTGTGCAGAGTCTCATTAACTCTCAGGATGAGCCTGAGACATGTCCCGTCACTCCCATCTGACGGGTGGTGAGACTGAAGCCCAGAAGCTCAGCCCCTGACTTGCCCACGTCGCTCAGCCGGGAGCAGCAAAACGGGGAGTCAAGCTCCAGTCCGTGTGATGCCGAAGTCCTTGCTCCTGCCTCGCTCCTGCCACCACCACTGGGAGTGTTTGCCTCAGGAATGTGGACCATTGAAGTAGCCCACGCTCCCACACCAAAAACCTGTTTTTCTGGATTAGGAGGAAGCCCTAGTTCAGACAGGCCCTAAAGAATAATTAAGGAGTGCTGACAGGCCCCTCCTGGGGCAAGATCAGCACCGTCTGGGACTGGCTGAGGGGCTGCAAGCTGGAGCCCCTACACTCAGACCACAGGGTGACACAGAGACAGCCTGCAGGGACCCAGGCAGGCAGCCTCCTCATGGTCCGCATGGTCCTAGTGTCAGGCCACTGGGAAGGTGGGCCAGTCCAGCTGACGGCGGCACCGGCCTGCAGATCAGAGCACAGCCACCACCCCTTCCAGCTATGCCGAGGTGGCCATCGTGCCAGGCGGGCGAGAAACTCAGCCTGACAGTGGTCAATCTTGCCCAGTTGGAGAGGGCACATCTGTGATCCAAGGGCCTGTTCCATGAGTCATCTCCCTGCTAGGATAAAAGGTGAAACTTCTTGGAGATGCAGTGTGGCGCAGAAGGAGGTCTTTGTGCTTCAGAGGTGGAGACAGACCTGGGTTCAAATCTCCGTGCTGCTACTCACTGGCTGTGTGACCTGGGGTAAGTTACTTAACCTCTCTGGGCCTCCATTTCCCCCTATCATGAGGATAACTATAAAGACCTCATGGGATTACTGTTAAAGAAATGAGACAAGTACCGAAAGCACTTAGCCCAACACTCTCCTTGAGGCCAGGCCCTGTTTTATCCTCAGCTGCAGGTGTGGGGACTGCCCAGGATGAGTCCTCTGTCCTCCTTCTAGAGCAACAATCACAAGAGCCCGAGCTACACCCCAGCCAGGGCCGAGCCCTCGTGCAGGCATCATCTCACTGTGTTCCCATGGCAAGCAAGTACTGTCACCAGGCTCGCTGCACAGCCAAGGGGCCGAGACTAACCTGCTCAAGGCCACGCAGCTCGTACACGACAGCAGGGACTCCAGCCAGGGCCCGTCTGGCTCCAGAGCGGCATTCTTCATTACGATGCTTCATATTCCAGTAGATGTCACTGAGCATGGCCGGAGTCAAATGAGGTTCGCATCGTCTCCCTGGAGCCCATTTTGTATGAACCCAGAGGGAGACGCATGTGTGTGTGTGTAGGTGTACAAGCGTGCGTGTGTGTGTGTGTCTTCCACGTCAAGAGCCAGGGCTGAGGCGCTGGGGAGGCCTTTGAATGTGCAGCAGGCACACTGTTCTGCCAGATTTTGCCCCTACCTCTGTCTGTCTGTCCTCAGGCAAATCACTGGATTCTCCAGGGCTCTGTTCCCCTGGCCTTGAAGGGGATAGCAGAGTGGCTTTAAGGCTCTGGCCTGCGCTCAGATGATCGCTCTGAGGCCATGAGACTGTCTCCTTCCAGCCAGGGTGACAGTGGGCACCGGAAGGTCCATGGAATGGGCACCATGAGAATGCGCTTCTGCTCTTCCAACACGACCAAATTCTTCCACACAGGGGAAGCCACACCTGAGATTTCTCTGTGTCCCCACTGCTATTCTGGGAACACAATCAAGTGTTTCAAGAGTCCCTTCTAGATCTGAAAGCAAGATCGAATGTGCGTGTGTGCATGTATGCGAGCGTGGGTGCACTTCCATATCCTCCTTTGAGAAAGAGCGAGCTTTCTATTTACAGCAGCGTGCTTTCCGAAGTACCTTAGAGCCGATTGCCTCCTCTGCCCTCATGCCTCCCCGACCAGGGGAGCGAGAGCAGGCATTGTTATCCTCACCCTGCAGGTGAGAAGTGGGCTCAGAGAGGTCAGGTGACTTACCAGAAGTCCCAGGCTGTCATTCCAGACCAGCTTCCTGTCGCCTGCCCAGCGAGTGGGGCCAAGCCTCCCTTTCCTGGCAGAGGTGGGCTCGGTGGGAGGCAGCCCACTTCTCACCCCAGCTGCAGGGCCCGAGGGGCCGCCTGGCAGGGAAGTGGCAGGCAGCGCGCGGGCCCTGCAGCCGGGCGGCCTCCACCTCCCCTTCTGTGCCCTGTCAGCCGTCCTCGCCACCCCGAGATGCAGGCCTCCTGAGCAGACTCCTTCCACAGGGGGCAGACCAGGATGCAGGCGAGGCTTCAGACAGGGAGGGAGGAGGCCCCCACGCAGTGTGTAAGGAGGTGACCCTGAGGAGAGGGGAGGGTGGAAGGGTGTGTATGTGTGGGGGGTGCACACTGTCCAGGGTTGCAATTCAGGCCCCTCCTCGGTGCCAGGGCAGCCCGAGGGAAGGGGCAGGAGGCCCTGGAGTTTCACCGTGCGGGGGGGGGGGGGGGGGGGGGGGGGGGGGGGGGGGGGGGGG